>NC_074719.1:45804883-46104883 GCF_947242115.1 Biomphalaria glabrata
GGTCTATTCTTAACTTTATCTTTGAGTGCTAGAAAATTTTTAAATCTTTATCTATTTTGTCAGGGTGACATTGTCTCAGATGATCCTCTAGCCATTGGTTTGGTATCATTATTTTAAAAAAGTCACTTAGGCAACCGCTTGTTTGACAAGGAAGGAATGAATCCCAGTTTTAAATAATCAACGCTGGACAGTGTACATTTCTTTTTGTTAAACATTTGTTACATGTAGACAAAATTAAAATTTTTAAATAAGTATTGAGACAATTCTTTGGTTTGATTAGCAGGATATATATTTAAATGATTTACCAAGATAAAAATCATATATTACTGTATAAATAATTACATTAAATGAATGTAAAAATTAAAATGATCTGCTTTAAATGAAATCTATTATCGTAGACCCCCGTGGACCTCTCATAGACCCCCAATTTATTTTTTTACTTTCGTAGACCCCCTGGAAGTCTTCGTAGACCCCTGGGGGTCTATATAGACCACTTTGGGAATCACTGGTCTAGATTAATTATAATAAATCTGGGCGATTAGAACTATTTTTTTACCAATTGTTTTTGTTTAATGCAATTTCATTTCATGCCTTTAGCTTTCTAAATGCGCTATAATCCTATCACTTGTCTGGACCAGTTGGAAATGGCGTGGACGGAGAAAATAGGGGTATCTCTGTGAATGTTACCGTGGTCATTTTTTAAATGCGTTTATAAAAATACAATAATGAACTGAACTCAAACTTGAGGGCTGAAGTCCCCTCAAGCCTCGTTAAGTGTACAGGCTAGCAACTGTGGCTGTGGCAATGAAGTACTTATGAAGCTATAAGGCTTTATAGTCATCTATTGTTAGTTTCAAACTTTAAAGATTTCTCTCTACAGAGTATAAAGGGGACTAATTCTACTTATACCGGTACCACTACACCATTAAAATGCAATTTCTTTCCCTTGTTCAATACTAAACGAAATAATTAATTTACAATAGATAATTAACTAATTGTTTTTTGTTTTTTTTATTGATTCTTGTGTTGTCAGGTAAAAGAGATAATTGTGAGAAATTTCATTTCGATCCAAGATCGGGTTTGGGAGAAATAACGTGTACACAAGTTTTACCAGACAGACAGAGTGAGTTGATAGAAGCTGTTTAATAATTCGGAAATTTTCCCTAGGGGTTGACATTGCCTGGTAGAGTAGGAAAGAACACCTTCCCACAACCTGTCTGTAATGTGCAAAGGATTACGACTCATTCTCTGGGGAATAGTACAACCCATGGTAATCTTCAACCACAAAAACAACGAAACCTAATAAAATACTCAGAAAGACACAAAGATAAAAGCACATTCCTCGTTCCAGATGCTAGGACAAGTGTGTACAAATACTCCTTCTTCCCTAGTGCTATTAGAGCATGGAATGGGTTGCTTGTCAGCCAGCAAAACCAAATTTAGCAGAATTTAACTCTTTCTCTCCTTTTTGACTATACCATCGTTGATGTGACCCCATTCAATTAATTTTTGTTTTTATAAACATTAATTTGTGTTATATATGAAAGAACAAGCATTCCCCTTTAATTCTATACTAAATAAAATATTTTCTGGTAACAAAGTTCTAGAAGTTTAACCCTAACAGGTAAGTGAGCTATAAATGAACAAAAAGGAATAATTCCATCGGGACATACAGAATAATTACGGAGAGAAAGAGTTAAGTCATTGGTTAACATGCATGACTAGATTGACCTAGGAACACGCGTAATCTTCTTTTTTGAAATAACGTCTGTATTTTATAAGATGAAATAAGTTATCTTCATGCAGGGGCGACTGGGTTCCGAAATAGGCCCTGGTCAATCATACGATCCGATCTAATAATTGTTGGCCATATAAGGCCTTGTCCATGAAACATAGAAAGTTTGATCGAAAACTGATGTAGGCCTAATACATGTGTGGGTTTACGTAAAAAAATGTTAAGTGTATTTCTTTGGCCTATTCCACACAACAGAAGCAGAAAGAAGGGTGAAAACGCAACGGTGATTATATATGCCCAACCTGCAGCTGTGTATCAAGCATTGGCCTCTTTAGTCACACAAGAAGTTGCAAAGGGAAAAGAGCGTCTCCCGAGACGTAATAAGCCACAGGGGGATTCCACTTGATGTAATCCATTCACAACGCGATCTAAATTATTTCGACTTTAACACCTTTAATATGATCCAAGTATGTTCTCACCAACGCAAATACCACACTACAACACACTAGAACACACTAGAACACACCAGGACACACTAGAACACACTAGAACACACTAGAACACACTAGAACATACTAGAACACACTAGAACACACTAGAACATACTAGAACACACTAGAACACACTAGAACACACCAGGACACACTAGAACACACCAGGACACACTAGAACACACTAGAACACACTAGAACATACTAGAACACACTAGAACATACTAGAACACACTAGAACACACTAGAACACACCAGGACACACTAGAACACACTAGAACACACTAGAACATACTAGAACATACTAGAACACACTAGAACACACCAGGACACACTAGAACACACTAGAACACACCAGGACACACTAGGGCACACTAGAACACACCAGGACACACTAGGGCACACTAGAAGACACTAGAACACACCAGGACACACTAGAACACACTAGAACACACCAGGACACACTAGGGCACACTAGAACACACTAGAACACACCAGGACACACTAGGACACACTAGGGCACACTAGAACACACCAGGACACACTAGGGCACACTAGAAGACACTAGAACACACCAGGACACACTAGGGCACACTAGAACACACTAGAACACACCAGGACACACTAGGGCACACTAGAACACACTAGAACACACCAGGACACACTAGGACACAATAGGGCACACTAGAACACACCAGGACACACTAGGGCACACTAGAAGACACTAGAACACACCAGGACACACTAGGGCACACTAGAACACACTAGAACACACCAGGACACACTAGAACACACCAGGACACACTAGGGCACACCAGGACACACTAGAACACACCAGGACACACTAGGGCACACTAGAACACACCAGGACACACTAGGGCACACTAGACAAATACATTATATATTGTGGAAGTCAACCCTATGGAATCCTGTGTGAGCGTGATCAAGACAGCCGAGGTTTCTTTCTGTAGATAACAGTGGATTTCCTGCTGCCCTTCTCTTCAGATGATTTCCTCATCGGTTAATTTATCTTGCAAATTTAATTTAGGAATCACCCAACCCTGCACCCCATATGCATATCCAAAGACAAGAGACGTTATAAGGAGGACACGATGCCCCGGGTGCTACCCTCAGGGGGAGGGGGCGCCACACACTTTGTAAATGGGGAAAGGGGGCGCCAATAAAGCAAGCACATTGCTCCCGGGCGCATGTTTTGCTCACTACGCCTCCGCCAAAGACTGCTGATATCAAGCAGTATCAGATTCTAAATCCAGGGCCGGATTCTAAATCCAGGGCCGGATGAATCTATATCCAACACTATCTATAGCTTTGGTCCCCAAAGAAATGTTCAGCACTGAAATATAAAGGGCCCCCATATCTCAAATAGATTTAGATCCTTTGCAAGTCGAAACACCCACTGAATGAGCCCTGTGAACCCATTACAATAGTAGAAAGTACGGAACTGAAGCATGGGCGCAGACGATCCGACCATGTGTATCCCCCCCCCCCGGGCTCTCACTCGTACTCTGATATAAACCATACTTTTTATCTATGAATGTAGGCGCCAAATTTGAACACAAGAAATTGAACACTAAAATTGTTACCTTCGATTTACGTATTAAGTTCATGTTGCAAAATGTTACAAATGGGAATTGAATATGTTCTTCCAAATCTCTTTCAACGGTAGTCTTTGTTTTGTAACTTAAATACTTGGCTGTGACACTGAACAAGAAAAAACATGTATTTATACGTATTCTAATTAGACAATACCTTTTTTTTTATACAACTTAAATAGCATTTAGTTATCTCTTAATAACTAATGAATGTTTCATAATGGAAAACAATGGAACATTTTTTTACACTGCCCATTCCCCCTTCCCTGTTGAGAAAGAATCCTGGTTAAGCGAATGTATATCTCAAGTACACTTTATAATATTCCATTGTTAGGCCTTTAAATATAGACTTAGAAGACGATGCGCAAACTGTTGCTGAACATTAATTGTTTTAACTCTCAAATCAAAATGCCTTACATTAGATCTGAACATTTATTTATTTAACTCTTAAATGCCTCACATTGAATCTAGACCTAATTTTTAGCCAAATTTTTTTTTCTTTTTTTTTTTTTTTTTTGAAAAAAATAAAAAAAATTATTAATAAGCAAGAGTTTCCCCCAGTGTGTTCAACAAGCTGGTAATTATTTTCTAAGCGATATAAATCAACTGTTAAATTTATAGGAAAATCGTTAGAGCCGTTTTAGAGATCCGTGTTCAGGTTCCGCCCATGTCCCTCCATGAAGTTGTAAGTTGAATAGAGGTATGACCTGTATCGTAATAGATAGTAAAAGTGGTCTAAACAGTATAAAATTAAACAAGTAAAATAAAAAAAAAAAATTATTTAAAGGGGAAGAACTAGATCCTTAAAATTATATGTACAAGTTATTTCCCTTATTCGATATCAAACAAAATAATTAATTACCAATAATTAATGGACTAATTGAGTACTTTTGTTTATTGATTCATATTTTCTTAGGTACAATAAATAATTGTTAAAAGTATTGACTTGATCTGTGAATGCGAGAGAAGGAAATGGCGTTAACAATTATTTAAGGGGATTAAACCCAACAAATTTTGCCATATATGTGATTACTGAAGTAGTAGTTTCCCATGTTGCTATTAAACATTTTGTCTAATTTGCTAATTTTTTTTTATAGATTCATGTCTATGCCAATACATATATGTGGCAAAGTTTCAGCTTGATCCGAGAATTGGTGTGGGAGAAATAACGTGTACACACTTTTTACCAGACAGTTGTTCTAAGCTTAGTAAAAAACAGTACTGGGAACAGTGGGAAGCGTGGTCGAGAGGCTAAGTACTGCTTGGCTACCTATGAAGGGGGCTCGAGGTTCGACACCCGACTCGGGAAGAGTTGTGTTTACTGAGCGCCTAAAGGCAGCACGGAAAACCAACTCCTAGTTATCCCCCCCCCCCCAACCGGTCCACAAATGAGATTGGACCAAAGCGCTCTGAGCATGCTATAAGCATGAAAGTGGCGCTATATAAAAGCTATAAAAAATAAAAGAAAAAAATAAATATCAATGTAAATGAAAATGCTGAAAGTTTTACTAGTAGAAATGAAGTATCGAAGCGACGACTGCCACGACAAATAACACAGTCCAGAAGAATGTTCTCGGCTTGCTAGAGGAGGTGACGATGAACAAAGGTCCGTTGATGGAAGTCTTCTGGAAGAACTCAGAGACAGTTAAAGCAATGGCGACTAAAGTTTGTTTTGTGTCAGTGTCGCTAGCAGGACCACTTCTGCTTAGAGTTCTCTCCGTCTGGGTCTCTTCCTGCAATGGCGGTTCGTCTGTAGATGCCTCAGGGCTTATGGGCATGACATCGATCTTCATCTTGTATGGTGCTGAAATACGAGGGTGTAAATCTACAATGTGATTTTTTTCCTTTTTAGAAATATATTCATATTATATACAGAATAGAAATAATTATTTTATCTTATCTTATCTTATAAACTACAGACGTTACTTCAATAAAATAAGATGAGAATGCCCTACGCGTGTCCCTAGGTCAACCTAGTCATGCATGATAAGTAAAGACCTAAAATTCTGCCAAGTCACTGGTTTTCCTGGCTAGCCCAGGCAACCCATTCCATGCTCTAATAGCGCTAGGGAAGAAGGAGTACTTGTACAAATTGGTCCTATCATACGGAACAATCTTTTGAGTCTCTTTGTGTTTTTATAATTAAATAAAAACTAAGATTGATCATTTTTAGATATTAACACTATTAAAAAAAATTTTCTCAGCTATTTATTAAACGATTGGTTGATCAAGCGGAAGTCTGATGACCATTTTCACTGATCTTATAAATTACAGACGTCCCTTTAAAAGAGAAGACAATTATAGCCTAGGACGGCGGTTCTCAGAATTTTTAGTTTCACGACCCTCTTGATTCAATTTCCACATTGCTCCGATTCCAGGATTTTTTTCTCGGCGGGGGTGGGGCAAGAAAAAAAAATCCGTTTTTAAAATTCATTAAGTATTAAGAGGGAAAAAATCTCTATCAGTTGTATATAGGGGGCATTGTGTTGTTTTTTTAAAAGTATTTTATATGTTTGTTTGTTTTTTGTTATTATAATACAGTCTAAGTAATATTACCTTCTCTCATGTACATCACACCTGACTCCACTAACTGTGGTACAGATATACTTTTTACAACATAAAAAAGCTCCCCTTTCAAACCTTGAGATCTACAGGGCAGATGATGTAAAGATCATCTGTTTCTGTAGCTCACGGCGAATGAGGGTGTCATGTGGCCAGCACAACGACCAACCGCCAAATAATGTCTGATACCCATTACAGCTGGGTGGACTCAGAGGCGTCCTAATGATCCCAAAAGTAAAAATCCCATTCTTCACCATGATTCGAACCCGGGACCTCCGCTTTGGAAGCAAAGCGTTTTACCACTTATCCCCCGCGCCTCCAACATATTAGAAACGACTCACACATAAAAAGAAAAAACAAAAAACTTTCCATTATAATTTTTTTTAAATCCCATTTTTATGGCGATTCCTGACAAAATGTCATTCGGCCAAAAGAAGTCGTCACTCCCAAGTTCAGAACCTCATTCCTTGGAGCGTCAATAGATCTAGGTACAGATGCTAATAATGATCGAAATCAGAACTTACCATGACAGATAAGTTAATATATTTTAATTAGCGGGATCCACTTCAAAGAAAATGCCAGTCTGTTGATAAGTAAAGCCTGTCTTTACTTGAAGTAACAATCATGTGGGTATCAACTAGCCCAAGACGTATCTACAAAGACGACTGGAAAGACTGAAATTAGGTGGAAAGGAATCGTCCAACAAAGGGAAAGCATACAGAAAGAACTGTACAGACCTAACGGAGAGAAATGACCTTAGACAGAAAGAACTGTACAGACCTAACGGGTAGAAATGACCTTAGAAAGAACTGTACAGACCTAACGGATAGAAATGACCTTAGACAGGAAGGACTGTACAGACCTAACGGATAGAAATGACCTTAGACAGGAAGAAAGGTGCCCTATCCTGCATGTAGATAAATTCTCTTTGCACGAACTCTGATAAATGTGCCGCTTCCTAATTAGACTGCTTAGTCAAAGTGCATCTGCCAAAAGTTAAGGCAAAGCAATATGTTGAGGGGTAGAAGGTGTAGGTTTAGTCTTTCCAGGTTGAAGGAGTCAAATAATAGTTCATCTTAAATACAGAAGTACCTGAATGAACAACGCTCACCGCCACCCCTTTTCCATATATAAAGTTACATAGCAAAGCTCCCCTTTCAGACCTTCCGATCCGTGTAGATGATGTTAAGGTCATCTGTTTCTATGGCCAACGGTTAACGAGCAGGGTGTCATGAGGCCAGCACAACGACCAACCACCTTTACTTTCCCCAACTAAAGTCAGGTAACCATCAGAGCTTGGTGGACACAGAGGCGCCCTAAAAATCCCCGAACATCAAAATCCCAGTCTTCACCGAGATTCGAACCTCGGGTCCGAAAGCCAAGTGCTTAACCAGTCAGCCACCGCGCCCCCCTAGAACTAAAAAATAAGAAGAAACAAAAATGTACTTACTCTCAAAGCAAATTCAAAGAGATTTTTAGTTGGTCACGTTATAATAAAGCCTGAGCTACATTTAGAACTGAGGTTTTGAGTAATTCAAACTTCAGCTCAGATGACGTCATATACATGAACGATAAATACAGTCGTTAATGAGACTATTTCATTCCTATATACTATTGTGATGTGTTTTTACATTTTATTTATAAATATTTCCAACTGGTCTAGGCTATTTGTTAATATTGATCTTTGTCCTTAGCCATGGGATCTAGCTACCTATGAAATATTAAACAAACGATAAAAAAAAAAAAGGTTATTGATTTCATTAAAATCGAAAGCTCATATTCCTCTCCGTCATGTGCACCGTACCTATATTATATGCGCAAAATACCACTGACTGACTGATTGATCAAGAGATCTCATAAACTGTTGTACGGATTGGTATAACATTTCGTATACACGTTCCTTTTTACGTTTTCGGTGCTCACCAAGAACTGGCTTTGAGGGATTCACAACCTGACCACCGTATTTTGCAAAAAACCACAAGCTTTCTATAAAAGCTTTGTATTTTTATTTTCAGTGTTTTCCCGAAAAGCCGCAGACTATATTAAATAAAATTCCTTATTTTTAAAGCATTTTTTTTTCTTTTCCCAAAGTTTACTATTTTAATATGTCTTGCGTCATTTCCGCTTCCTTTTAAGCGCGCTCCAAATAAAAATAAAAAGAACCTTATACTACTAGTTCAAAGAAAGATAAATCTACAGTCTTTTTTTTTTTCGAGGGAAAGCAAGGAGTGACACTTTGTACTAAGGTCATTTCTTTATATTCAAATGGAATAGAATAAACGATTACATTTAATAAAACCAAATTAATATCTCTATTATATTTAGTAGGGCCGTGATTGATTGACTGACTAATTCTCACTAATTCTCACTAACTCTCACTAATTCTCACTAATTCTCACTAAATCTCACTAATTCTCACTAACTCTCACTAATTCTCACTAATTCTCACTAACTCTCACTAATTCTCCTACTAGCCGTAGACTAAAAAATACGACAACTTAACTAGATATTATTTTTCGCGTGCATCAGTCACAACCAATCGCTAACCTCATCCCACCGTCACCATAGAAACACACACACACGCCATAACACTAGGTTTTGTATACCAGATGACTTTGTTATGTATTATGTGTCCTCCCCTCTCTAAAGATCTTGTGAAACAACCTGCGATGCCTGTAAATGAGGAGTTCTTCCCATTCGATAAGCTTTTTTTAAAAAAGATATTTTTCATATTTTGTTGGCTTCTTCTACTTACTGTAGAATTTTTTTTTCTTGAAATTTATTTTTAAAAAACTTGACCAGGCCAAGGCCTGATATTGCACTGCTAGCCACACAGAGAGATTAATATTTATGAGAGCCTCTATTTCAGCGGTTCTCAACCTTTTAAGCTCGGTGACCCCTTTTTACAATCCCCACTCTGCGGCGCCCCCCATCCACACAAAAATAGAAGAATAGCCAAACACTTCCATATTTTGATGGTCTTAGGCGACCCCTGGCTAATCGTCAATCGACCCTTAAGGGGGTCGCGACCCACAGGTTGAGAACCCCTGCTTTATTTGGTCTTATGCATAATTAACACAGCGTGCAAGTCTTTTTGAAATTGTATTCTATGACTGTCAATTCTTGTTGAGTACACATGACATTTAATTGCAAGATGTGTCCCATTTTGCGGAGAAGAAGAGATCGTTAGAACAATATCAGGTCAAAGTGTTCTTGACAAACTTTTGGCTTTATCTCGTACAAGGCGTTTATCAACTCAATCTGTCTCTCTGTCTGTCTGTCTGGTACAAATTGTGTACAGGTTTTTTTTCTCCCACTTTCCATTCTTGGATCCAGTTGAAATCTTGTACAATTATTCATTGTCCGTAATAAAACATGAATCAATAAAAGTGCCAATTAATTAATCAGTTGCTTTTAAATAATTTTGTTTGATACAGAAAAGGAAAAAAAATTACAGCATCCAGATTAAACAAAAGACTTTCTTCACCTTTTTTTAAAACGTATATTTTAAATTCAGTTTTTTTCGTTCTGGGAAAGTTAACACGGTTTGTCTCATTAACTATATGTAGTAAAAATTTAAATTGGGGGTGCTGTGACTGAATGGTTAAGCGCTTGGCTTCTCAGCCTCCGGTCCTGGGTTCAAATCTCGGTGAAGACAGGGATTTTGAATTTCGGGATTTTCAGGGAGCCCTTGAATCCACCCAGCTTTAATGGGTTCCAGACTTTAGTTGGGGAAAGTAAGGGCGGTTGGTCGTGGTGCTGGCCACATGACACCCTTCTCTTTAACCGTTGGCAATAGTAACAGATGACCTTAACATCATCTGCCCTGTGGATCGCAAGGTCTGAAAGGGGAACTTTACTAATAATTAAAATTATGTGATCATATAACTTTACTCGCTGTTGGAGAGTTTCATGCATGGTAGTTAAAAAACTATAAATACTTACGATCGACGGCCCTCAGTATAGTTTCACTGTGAACAGAAATGTTCATGTTTTCGTGCACAATTCTTTTTCTGTTTACACGAAGTCAGTGCACTGCATTTCTATGTGCACACAGTCAGTGCACTGCATTTCTATGTGCACACATTCAGTGCACTGCATTTCTATGTACACGCAGTCAGTGCACTGCATTTCTATGTGCACACAGTCAGTGCACTGCATTTCTATGTAGACTTTAATCTGGACACAAAGTCAGTGCACTGCATTTCTATGTAGACTTTAATCTGGACGCAAAGTCAGTGCACTGCATTTCTATGTAGACTTTAATCTGGACACAAAGTCACTGCACTGCATTTCTATGTAGACTTTAATCTGGACACAAAGTCAGTGCACTGCATTTCTATGTAGACTTTAATCTGCACACAAAGTCAGTGCACTGCATTTCTCTCTGCCTAGGGGATCTGTGTAGACTTTAATCTGGACACAAAGTCAGTGCATTACATTTCTATGTAGACTTTAATCTGGACACAAAGTCAGTGCACTGCATTTTCTCTGCCTTTGGGGATTTATGTAGACTTTAGATCTAGTGATCTCCTAAGCCAGTGTTTTAAATAGCCCTTGTGTTCCGCGAGTCCTGAATAGGTGTTCCACGAGCTACTGGAATAATTAACTTGTAGCCCCCCCCCCCACCCCCCACGTGAATTAATCTCTCTAAATAAGCAAAGTGTTCCTTTAAATACTCCGAATAGGTGAAGTGTTCATTTAAGGAACAAGTTTGAGAGACACTGTCCTAAGCTGTTGACCCAAACCAATCGTTAGAGTAGTCCTGGACACTGACCTGAGACTTGGTAACCTGTTTTCAGTGGAGACCAAAAGCTCGTTGCCACGTCAGACTTTTGACTAGTCGTAGGTCACATGCTCATGCCTTCTGTAACGATTGGCCTCGCTCTGAGACATGTCTTCTCACAGGTATGTGTCTTGTGAGGTCATTTGTTTCCCAGAAGAGACCCATCACTAGACCTTAATTTGACGCGAAATGTTTCAGTCATTAAAAGTAGTGCACTCTACCTGCCTTCGGACTGACAGTCACATTGGAGTTCTTCTGTATCACTTTTAATCCAACACTGGTGCCCTGAAGACAGAAACATTACTCATGTTATACTGGTACATATTCCCAACATGTCTTCAATCCATAAGACAAACTCAATCACACACCGACACATAGACAACTGTTGGTGTCTTTTTTTTTTTTAACTAGGACCACCAATTAATAAGGCTAAAGGTGCATCAGTCGTCTAGTTAATAGGGCAACCCATCAATAGGACCACCATTACATCAGACCACCAGATGATAGGATTACAATTACATCAGACCACCAGATAATCAGACCAGCAGATGATACGATCACCATTACATCAAACCGCCAGATAATAGGACCACCATTATTTCAGACCACCCAAATGATAGGATCACCATTACATCAGACCACCAGATGATCAGACCACCAGATGATACGATCACATTACATCAAACCGCCAGATAATAGGACCACCATTATTTCAGACCACCCAAATGATAGGATCACCATTACATCAGACCACCAGATGATCAGACCACCAGATGCAACGATCACCATTACATCAAACCGCCAGATAATAGGACCACCATTATTTCAGACCACCAGATGATAGGATCACCATTACATCAGACCACCAGATGCAACGATCACCATTACATCAAACCGCCAGATAATAGGACCACCATTATTTCAGACCACCAGATGATAGAATCACCATTACATCAGACCACCAGATGATAGGACCACCATTACATCAGACCACCAGATGATACGATCACTATTACACCAAACCACCAGATAATAGGACCACCATTACATCAGACCACCAGATGATACGATCATTATTACACCAAACTACCAGATAATAGGACCACCATTACATCAGACCACCAGATGATAGGACCACCATTACATCAAACCACCAGATAATTGGAAAATCATTACATCAGACCACCATATAATAAGACCGCCATCATATCAAACCACAAGATAATAGGAACTCCAGGATATCAGACCATCCGTTAATAAGGCTACCAGTACATTAGATCACAAATTAAGGGAACTTTCGAATATTACGTAACAACTAAGAGGTAGAGAGTTTATACAAATTTGTTACGATTTGTTACAAAGGGAAGGGGCGGTCTGAAGACTTGTTACGTGACAAAACAAAACAACATATTCCAGTGAAATAACAAGACTTTCTCGGAAGAGCTATGCCACGGGGTTCTCAAAAATATTAATGAAAACAATACTTCGTTGCTGTTTTTTAACACCACGGGGTTTACAGGGGAGGCCAGATGTACGGTTGTTCTTATTAACTGCTGATCCGTTTCTATGACTTGGTGATTCGATAATTAACTGGTGGTCTTGTTAACTTGTGGTCCGATATACTAGTGGTCCTGTTAACGTGATGTCCGATATACATAAATGAACAGCAGCACCAGGGACCAAGTTTTTAAACGAGAGAAAGTAGTGAATTAAATGCGACGAAAATAAGGGACTGCGCCGACCAAGGTAATATATATGTATGTATCACATTTGTTTCAGCACCTAGCTTCAACTCTATGATTACGTTCACAGCTTAATTGCTCATACCCACTGAAGCGTCTATATGTAATGTGTTTATGTTGTCCACTTGTCATTATGAGAGAGACACAATTAGATAATAATAGAATATGCATCCTCCGTTTGGGACCCCTCAACTCAAGAAAACATTAAGACACTGGAACAGACACAAAATAGAGCAGTGCGATTCATAACAAACGAATATTCACATTTGACTATAGAGTAACACCTTTAGTAAAATCACTAAATTTAGAAAGCCTTCAGGACAGAAGACTCAAAAGTAAAGTAGCAACCATACATAAAACACTGAACCATAATCTTTAAATACAAAAACAAAATTTAATCAAATACTCTGAAAGACACAAAGATAAAGGCACATTCCTCGTCCCATATGCCAGGACAAATTTGTACAAATACTCCTTCTTCCCTAGCGCTATTAGAGCATGGAATGGGTTGCCTTAGCTAGCCAGGAAAACCAGTGACTTGGCAGAATTTAAGTCATTGGTTAATATGCATGACTGAATGCATGACGCGTAGGACGTAATCATCTTCTTTTTTGAAGTAACGCCTATATTATATACGATAAGAAGAAGATAGAGCCATTGTTTGTCTAATACATGCCTAACGGCTGTCTGAGGCGGCTCTATTGAAGTTGTTAGTGAACGGATGTGGCGAGGTGGGGGAGGGGGGGAGGGGCTAGCTAGGGCACGTGACCATTGACCACTGGGGTGGTAATTTGCATACGAGCGAAATGACTCTGGACCAGATAATGTTGTTTTTTTTTGGACATTGCGATGGTCTAAAGGTTAAGTTCGCTTAGGCCAGCGGTTCTCAACCTTTAAAGTTCGGCGACCCCTTTTTACAATTCCCTCTCTGCCGCGACCCCTCCCCCCCCCCCACACACACACATACAGCAATAGAAGAGTAGACAATAACAATCCATATTTTCGATGGTCTTAGGCTACCCCTGGAAAATCCTCCATCGACCCCCAAGGGGGTCGCGACCCACAGGTTGAGAACCCCTGGCTTAGGCGGTGTTGTCGTTCCCAGGGTCACTGGTTCGAGCCTTGGTCGGCGCAGTCCCTTATTTTCGTATCTACTTTTATTTAAAAACTTGGTCCCTGGTGCTGATGTTCATGTTATGTTTAATATATGTGGCCTATGCCTACTGTAAAGAGTCATTGTTTATGTATTGTTTATTTATGTCAAATGTAATGATTGATTATTTATGTATTGTTCATTTATGTAAAATGTAATGATTGATTATTTATGTATTGTTCATTTATGTAAAATGTAATGATTGATTGTTTATGTATTGTTTATTTATGTAAAATGTAATGATTGATTGTTTATGTATTGTTCATTTATGTAACATGTAATGATTGATTGTTTATGTATTGTTCATTTATGTAAAATGTAATGATTGATTATTTATGTATTGTTCATTTATGTAAAATGTAATGATTGATTGTTTATGTTTTGTTCATTTATGTAAAATGTAATGATTGATTGTTTATGTATTGTTTATTTATGTAAAATGTAATGATTGATTGTTTATGTATTGTTCATTTATGTAACATGTAATGATTGATTGTTTATGTATTGTTCATTTATGTAAAATGTAATGATTGATTATTTATGTATTGTTCATTTATGTAAAATGTAATGATTGATTGTTTATGTTTTGTTCATTTATGTAAAATGTAATGATTGATTGTTTATGTATTTGTTCATTTATGTAAAATGTAATGATTGATTGTTTATGTATTTGTTCATTTATGTAAAATGTAATGATTGATTGTTTATGTATTGTTCATTTATGTAAAATGTAATGATTGATTGTTTATGTATTGTTCATTTATATTTCATTTATATAAAATATCTTGGAGCCCGAGTTGAGAGGTTCTTGAGTCAGACACATCTTTTTTTCCAAATAAGAACGTACAATTAAAATTTTATTTAACCTTGGTTAGGCTAACAATTGAATATGCATCCTCAGTATGTGACCCCTCAAGAAAACATTAACTCTTCATCTCCGTTATTATTTTTTCCACGTTCTGACAGAATTGTTCATTTTTCTCATTTGTACATTCTTCGTTGTTATGATTAAACTTTAATAACATTTTTGTTTGTAATCAGAAAAAAAAAGGTTTTTTTGGTATAGAATTATAGAAGACTGCATGCTCTTTTTATATACCGGGCTAACACAAATTATAAAACCAAAAATTAATTTGATTTAATGAGGTCAAATCAACCATCATATCCTTAATTATGTTTGTTTGTTTGTAAAATGTTTTACATGTTTCGGATGTTCCTTCAGAGTTGAAGATAGTTTACTTCCTAGTCCAAACCTCCCGCAGGACGACGGGGGATGGGAGCGGGCAGGATTTGAACCCTCGACCATCGATAAATCCGAACGACAGTCCAGCGCGCAAACCTCACGACCAGGCAGCCATCCATGAGAGAAAGAGTTAAGAAACTTGGACAAAACATAGAGCAGTGAGATTCATTAAAAAAAAATGAATATTCACATTTGACTAGAGTAACACCTTTAGTAAAATCACTTAATTTTGAAAGCATCCAGGATAGAAGACTTAAAAGCAAAGTAGCAATTATACATAATACACTAAAAACTGAGTGAACCATAATCCTCAACAAAAAATCTAATAAAATACTCAGAAAGTTGCAGTATTGATATTCATTATTACTGTTGTAATTATAATTTAAATTACCGATTTCATTATTATTACTTTTCATTCATTTTAATCTTGATTATGTGTATGTACATTGTAGTTTTATTTTGACTGCCTTAGTACTACTTGTGCTCTGTGACAAAACAAATAGCATTATTAAATTGTTCAATTAAATTGGTTATTTGTTCTTGTAAGATAAATAAAATACAATTAATAAATTGTTCAATTAAATTGATCATTTGTTCTTGTAGTAATGCAATCTTAAATCTTTAAAAAGAAATATGTTGGTTTTTTATTTAGTATTTTTCCCTAAGGTTTGTATACGCAAAGGGAGAATACTAGGAACAATCCATTGAAGTCTTTAATTCGTGGATTATTTACCCTGTCTATTTACTGTGTTTAACTAATCTCCATCGGTTGAAGATTAACTCGTTATCATAGACATAAATAAATATAGACTGGCCGATAAAAGAGTTTTATAAAACGAAAATTTGTGACTTGCCATTTTTTGTGTACTTTATTATACAGCAGTGTAGTTTTGTTTAATCTCTAAGACTGAAGATCATGCAACTTTTCAGAATTCGGAAATCCGAATACAATAGATATACATGTTCTCAAGTTACATGAAGTTATTTCCATTTTTCAGTCTATATTTATTTATGTCTATGCTCGTTAAAGAGAGTCTACTCCCCTTATCTAACAAGGGAAATGTAAATTTTTTAAAATTTTAGAATAACTTTGTTTCACATTACTTCTTACTTTAGGAAGCTCGTGTTACTATTGAAGTCTAGAGATGGCACACTGTTAATAATTATTGTTTACATAATAAAAATTTCTTAGAAATTTTAATAAATGATGTCACGCATTTTTAATTTGTTCTTTTCCTTGAATAAAAAAAAAAAAAAAAAAAACTTAAACAGTACGAGGATTGAACCCACGCGCTATAGCATGTCGCTATAATAATTTAGTTAATCAGCCATACTACTAAAACGTAAAAAGTAAAGTTACTCTTTCAGACCATGCGGTCTATATGGCAGATGATGTTTAGGTCATCTGTTTCTTTGGCCAACGGTTTACTAGAGTGTCATGTGGCCTGCACAACAACCAACCGCCTTTACTCCCCCCCCCCCAACTAGAGTTGGGTGGACTCTGACTGCAGAACTAGAGAGGAGGATCCTAACACACACACACACACACAACAACACGGCAACCATCAGTTGATTGTCATCTCCATATTAGACATGGCTGCCAGCTCGTGCGGTATGCGCACTGGATTTTCGTACAGTTGACTCGATGCCCCCGGGTTCAAATCTGCCCGCTGCCATACCGCGTCATTTTACAAAAAAAAATTAAATTAGACTAAACATCCTCGTATCCACCAAGACTCAAGTTTGAAACTGCTCTCTTGGGCAACAGCGACTTAAAATATAAATAAAAATAAAACCCCACCAGACAGTTCGTGACCTCCGTGACCCCAATGTCGAAGGCGCCGCCCAGTTCAGCTAGATTGCAAGATTGAAAAACAAAATCTGCAGTTTGAAAAGATTCATTAAGTTGTGAGCCTTCATCTTAGTCTGTTGGACCAATGGACCTCATTCACTAATCGTAAACAAACAACATTTAGTCACGTGATTCTATATCTCTTCTATACAAATTATGTAATCCATAAAGGCTGTCACGTGATACGTATTTTTCATTGTTTTATCTATATTATGACGTGGCTAAATATTGTTTGTTTACGATTGGTGAATGAGGTCCATTGAACAATTTTATTTGTTTGCCACAAAGCACAAGTGATACAAAGGCAGTCAATACACATACTAACAGTATACAAAAAACATACTCAAAATAATCAAAATGTAGACACAAGAAAAATACAATACATTAGAAATAACAAGAATGATAAACAACGGGCTATCTGGCTTGATATATTGAGAAGATCTCTAGATCTAGTTAGGACTGTTTAATGGTTTATTTTTAAATTTGGGGCACCACACAAGATCGGTTGACCGTCTTTCTCCATTTCTCTCTGTTTGGAACACACGAAGACACAATGACAATACTGCCTATCACGCTCCACTGCACATTCAGTCCAGTCAACAAAGTAGGTCAGAAAAAAACAACAACTTGTTGAGACCTTGACCACTTGCAGTGAAAACAAATTTACTGACCAACAGAAAAGAATATTAAAAAGAGAATTTAAAGAAATGCCGGTAAGGTCAAGAATTATTACAGTCTTTGGAAAGTTTTCTTTTTTTTTTTTAGTGTATAAGAAGGACAGAGCAAGATATGGGGTTTACTGTTCATTGTTAGTCAGTGTTGATCGGTTCGTAGCAGGGGAGGACTGGGTCCTAAAATCGGCCCGGGCATTTCTATACAATGAAGCCCACAAAATGTATATCATATGATGGACATCCAGTTCTAGGTCTACCTGTCCTCAAAATCATTCTGTTAAGATTGATAATGTATCGATAACTGCGAACCCATGCATAAAGCTAACATTATATCCTTATAGAAAATGTAGGCCTTATGTAGCTTTTTAATTAATAAGTATAGAGGCCCTAAAAGAGTGGAGCATGCTAGTAGCACTGTCTACGGATGTAGGCTATTACATTATTTCGGAAAATGTATAAGATTAAAGTAGCGTTACTCTGTAGAGTCTGTAAAAGATTTTAAAAAAGAAACGATGCTCAGGGGGCCCCCTTTTACAAGAGAATGTTAGAAAGCGTTAACAATTTGATACGTTATATGGGAGGTCCTTTAGGTGGCCCTACCAGCCTAATTAGGTCCTGGCCAACCGGGTCTTCGCCCGAATGCCGATATAGCCAGTCCGCTCCTGGTTAGTAGGCTACTTTCAGTTACTGTATTATCTGTTTAGAGCAGGGGTGGGCAAATTACGGCCCGCGGGCCACATGCGGCCCGCCGAGGTGTTTTATGCGGCCCGCCGACACCTACAGAAATCAGGTGTGCCCACAGTATATAGATAAAAAAAAATGTAAATATTTTTAAAAAATATCTATATAAATTATTGAACTGTCTCATTAGTTTTTTGTAAACGAAGAATATGCTTATTGGCTATACATCAATTTCAATACAATCAATTTAAGACACAATGTCTGAGTGTTGGGTAGGCTTGAAACAAGATAGCAAGTGTAAAAACTTATGTGAGCAAGCATTTTTTGTGGAAACTAAACAAGTATAATCACTGGACAATGTTGGCTGACTGTAATTTGACAGCAGTCACACACAGGGGTAACAACTAGTAAGATAGTTTCACAGTTAAGAAACATTATGCTCGAGTGTAAGAAGTAAAATACTGCATATTAAATACAACTGTATATTTGTGGGGATATTGTGATATAAAAAGACAATAGCAATTTTTAAAAAAATCGTAATACAGTGCATATATGAATTAAAAGACATTCTACACAGCAAGCTTATCTTTCTAAGATATATATATGCGGCCCGCCATGCCCCAACTTTTTTTTAATGCGGCCCTCGATACAAAAATGTTGCCCACCCCTGGTTTAGAGCATTAATACTTAAGTCTACTTATCATATTCGAGGCCCTATGTTCCACGAGGAACGCAAAGAAAAGATGACCATGACTTATCACAGTGATGTCCAGCCTAATGAGGTTGTTCCGGATTTCCCCAGAGTCACGTGGTTGTTGTGTTTACATCGCGCACCGTGCTTAGTTTCAGTTAGTTTGTAGTGGGAATCTGAAGCACTTCAAGTCAATATTTAGTGGTTTCAATCTACTCATTAGCGCTAAACTATAATTTGTTAATAACAGGAGAATCTAGAGATACATTTTTTAAAATAGTTTCAACTAAAACAAAGAGTTAAACCTTTGATAGAAGGAACCGAAGCGTTGGCCTATAATCTGCCATACAGAGATTTAGATTTCTTGATCTACAATGACTACACTTACAGCTCTTAGCATTCGGGTAACCAGTCCTAGAAAAAAAAAGTAACACTTTCATCCCCCCCCCCTTTTCCTCTCTGCCCAAAGTAAACACGCTTGACCTTGAGTAGAACACTAAGAGTTGGACAGCAGACCAGTGTGTATTAGATAGCTCTAGGCCTAGTCTATCTTCTTATCTTATATAATACAGACGTTACTTCAAAAAAGAAGATGATTACGTCCTTCGCGTCATGCATTTAGTCATGCATATTAACCAATGACTTAAATTCTGCCAAGTCACTGGTTTTCCTGGCTAGCTCAGGCAACCCACTCCATGCTCTAATAGCACTAGGGAAGAGGGAGTATTTGTACAAATTTGTCCTGGCATATTTGTCTAGTGTGTAGTCGATATGTGGACTAGTTGTTATGAAAGAGGAAAAGACTGCCCCATGTGTTTTGTCCTTGTGCCATTCGCCTCTAGTATCCTCCTTTGGTTCCTACAAAAATGTGTTTTGAAAATGAAAATAGCATTACTACAATAACAGATAATCAGAGGCTGCCTCAACATTGGGGGGGGGGGGGGGCTCTGGGCGAGTATCATTAGGGGCAGGAATATTTGCACGATGGGATAAAGGTGACAAAAGATTCTCTTTGTGGCGGGGCTCCAATCTTTCTCTTTCTTTTCTCTTTCTGGTTTTCTCTTTCCCTCTCATGTTAGCGAATTTAGGAAATTTAGGCACTCGGATAATTAGGCACTTTTTGACAAGGCGGAAAATTAGGCACTCTTTAATTAGCGACCTTAATTTTGAAAAAAAATAAATTTAACGTATATTTCAGGGGTTCTCAGCCTGTGAGTCGCGACCCCCTTGGGGGTCGATTGACCATTTGCCAGGGGTCGCCTAAGACCATCGAAAATATGGATTGGTATTGTCTACTCTTCTATTGCTGTATATGTGTGTGGGGGGGGGGGATTGTAAAAAGGGGTCGCCGAGCTTAAAAGGTTGAGAACCGCTGGACTATATTTCATCCTTAGGCTATGGGCTATCGGTGACGTTATAAAAAAAATGGCAACTCTAACGATTCTTACTGAATTTTCTCGCGGGCACGTTGCCCTGCCTCATCGTGGCGCCCGCGTGGAAACGGCCATAAGAGGAAGTGGCTAGGCGAAATGGGTAGCAAAACATGACTCCCGTGGGGATGCCCACGGGTAGACGAGAGTCAACCCATAGCACGGGCGGGGTTGTAAAAAAGTCCCCACGAACACGTCCCACGTCCATGCGCTGTTCCTCAAAGGGACCGTTACATCAATGGCGGTTCCCACACAGCTAGCTTGGTACAACGAAGGAAAATGACGGTGGCTCCCGGTGCCCTCGGCCTTCGGCCATGTGCAGCCAAGCATGCGTCGGGGCCAAAGGCATTGGAAACAGCAATGTTTTACATAGGCATTGACTCGGGTCCCTCTCAAACAGAACTGTGTTCCCACAGGTTTGTTTTTTTTTTTACTGTTCGGCTGGACGACCAAACAGGTTTTTTTTTCAAACTTAGAGCTCGAAGAGCCTTCGGCTCAGCTCTTAGACATCATCAACTGAATTTTCTTGATATAAAAGAAAAGCTGACAAAACGGGGGAAAATGACAATCATGTGAATGTGTGGAAAAAAAATGACTCCGGATTAAGAGTCATTCTAAAATGTCGATTCTCCTCTCATTTCTTCACCTCCTTAGCCCTCCCCCCACTCCCACTATAAGGAGAGGATTTGTCGCGGGTAGATGTTGAGCTAGGTCGTGAAAATTACGCAATGAGTCTCAAGGTTACACACTGGAGTTAAGGGCAGGGAACAGCATTGTATACCAAGGTGTTAAAATTAGAGTGGGAATGGGGAGGAAGGCTTTGTGCGCGTTACTTATAGGAATTAAAATATGCTGATCAACTTACGTAGTATTCATATTTTATAAACAGTCTTAATCTCTATTATCAACACTCCTTCTTTGTTGCGGGCTCCAATCTCTCTGTCTTCTCCTCTTTCTTTTTCTCTCTAAGTCTTTTTCTCTCTCTTATTCTCTATCTCTTCCCTCCTCTCTCTTTCATTCCTTCGCTCTATCTCTTTTCTCTCTCTCCTTTTTCCCTCTCTTTTACCCACACTCTCTCTCTCTTTCTCCATCTCTCTTTCTCTATTTATCTCCTTTTCCCTCTCTCTTTTACCCACTCTCTCTCTCTCTCTTTCTCCATCTCTCTCTCTCTCTATTTATCTCCTTTTCCCTCTCTCTTTTACCCACTCTTTCTCCATCTCTCTCTCTCGTTGAAGTCATGACCTGGTAAGCTTTTCGCGCCATTTGCCACGTGAGCCATTTGTCGAACTCCTTGTCCAGTGAACTAATTATTGTTGTCAAAGAATTGTCATTGAATCTTCTTCAAAGTTAGCATTAAGTTATATATTTGACGGACAGGTTTGACCCTGGAGCTCCAGATAAGTTGCACACGTTCACAGACCCCACTAGCTATAAGCGGTCGGTGACCGCGCAGACCACGGGAACGCCACTCCAGCCACGGGTCTCTGATGACGGCCCCATTTGTGGAACGGCGTGTCGGACTTTTTGGACTGGGACTGGGGTGTGTGTGTGTGTGTCAGGTGTACCTTTCATTCTCAACATGGAGGGTAAAAAAAAAAACATAAACAAAACACATAACAAAAACAAAAAAAAAACCGGACAGAAGCGAGGCTCACTACCCGATGTTCGCCTATCTGCTTCCACTAACATTTCTACCGAGGCGCCACCTTCAGGGGGATCTGGAATTAACTCGGTGTCATTGAACCAGCTGTCTGTGCACCATTTGTCGTGGCGCCTTTATTGACCTCAACCTATCCCTTGGTTTGTTAGCCCGTTGGGGCACCACTCATGATCGGTCAACCGTCTTCCTCCATCCCTCTCTGTCCTTTGCTTTGTATAAAATCTCTTCCAAAGACAGGCACGTCCATTTTTTATGTTGTATTCGCTTTCTCTGTCTGTCTCTTCTTTTTCCTGGTACTGTTCTCTGAAGGAAGGACTTAGCAAGTACTGAGTACATAATGGTATTGCCATAATATTTTTTTTTACAGTGGTAGCAGGCCTTTATTAACCTATTATAATGTCTTAAAGTAATTTCCCTATTTCCGACCCAGTGCAGTCTTGCCAATGTTGGCATTATTTTGACGAGAAACTCGTGCGCTAATGGACACACGCGATGGCTGTGTTGAAGCACGGAGATACTTTTGGGCTGTATGACACGTTGCGGGGTTGACTGCAGACGCTTGGTACTAGATTGACACGTGATATGACGTAATTATTTTCCTTTTTGAAGTAACGTTTGTAATATATAAGATAAGAAGATAAGGTTACGCAATAAGATCCACTTTATTTAGAATCTTATAATGGCAAGCGAGGAAGATTGTTTTATGTGTTAGATGATTGTTTTATGTATTAGAAGATTGTTTTATATATTAGAAGATTGTTTTATGTATTAAGTTATGGACCTAGATTTAGTCTAGAATCTTGACTTGATTTGGGGGGGGGGGGGGATTTATATGTAGGCCTAATCTCTAAAAAAAATGGGCTACATGCTAGAAATTTAGAGTTTGGGTTTTTCATCAATATATCTATACTAGACATATGTTACCCGCGACCCGCGGGTCTTTATTTGCGCATTACTGTCGATATAGTCACTGAGAGTGTTTTGTAAACGATTAAACGAAATAAAAATGTAATAAGTAAAGCGAATGTGTCAATGTAAAAATAGTGTGAATGAAGCTATCAAATCAAAATAGCTAATAGGCTTAAATCCATTTTTTAAAATTAAAACATTTGCTTTTGAATAATCTATTGGATTGGATTTAGATGTATGTTAAACGTAGCTAATGATCCTTTCACGTTATTTCTCTTTCGCTACGAAAATAAAGTTAGTTTTGCGAAAATGGGTTTTCCCCCAAGTCGATACATTCTTATCCATTAAAAACAAAAAAAAACAAAAAACGATAGCTTTGTTAAATGAATGGGATTATAAAGTGAACAATTAAACGAAATAATTTTTAGTACGCGATCGATTCATGAATGAATATAGATCTAGGGCTCTAGGCCTATCTCAACTCGGCTTCGCAGCTTTCGTAAGCGAATGTAGCTTTAGAAAACCAAATTTTAATGTTTATTTGATCAAAATATGAAATGAATGGACTTTAATTAATATATTTATGTGTTAAAGTATAAAACTATCTGTGCGAAGAGAAGTTTTATCATCTTAGAGTTGAATTAGAGTTTTAGATCTAGGGATGGGATTATAAAGTAAACAATTAAACGAATTAATTTTTAGTACGCGATTCATTACGGTATTGTCTAATGAAAGAATGTTCGTCAGGAAATCTGTAGTCACAGATATAAGGAACTAATTAATGTAAAAAATGCTTTTGAAACACAAAATTGAAAGTTAATCTATATTATAAAGTAGAATGTGAGGGGTATGTATGTATGTATGTATGTTACTTATAGACATCAAAACCGCTTGACCAATCTTGATAAAACTAGGCAGGAATGTTCCTTGGGTACCAACTTAGACCGTAGTGTATGTATTGTAGCCCTAAAACAAACTTAAGACCCTCGAAAAAAATAAAGTTGTCCGACTCTATTACAGCTATAGTATTTTATGGATCTAGGCCATGTCTACAATGTTGACATGAGAAAAGATAGAAAGGATTTAGACCTAGATCTAATTTTAAGAAATACACTTTGCGCAGATAGTTTTTTACTTTGACACATGAAAATACAAAAGAAGATCCATTGATTTCATTATATAATAAAATTAACCTTCAATTTTGTGTACTAGATTATCCAAAAGCATTTTTTACATAAATTAGTTCCTGATATCTACAGATTTCCTGGCGAACATTCTTTCATTAGACATTACCAAATGGTTACACATTAACACATCTCTCTTCTGAGGTCTGAGTCTATTCCTAGGCCTAGGTCTAAAACTCTTACTGAACTCTAAGATGATAAAACTTCTTTTCGCAAAGATAGTTTTATGCTTTAACACATAAACATACTAATTATTGTCCATTCATTTGATATTTTAATCAAATTAACATTCAAATTTGTTTTTCTAAAGCATTTCTAATACATTCGTTCGCTGTTCGCTAAAGCTGCGTAGCCGTGTTGAGATAGGCCTATATTCATTCATGAAAAAAAGTTCACGCATGCGCAGCACAGAACTCTAAATTAGTGTAGATTTAGATCTACGTCTACCTCAAGATCTACTTTATACTTTATACACATGAACATACAAAATTTAGTATATTCATCTCAAATTTTAATCAAATATATGTAGGCCTTCAAGCAAATGTTTTAATTTGAAAAAAAAATGGATTTAATTAAGCCTATTAGCTATTTTGATTTGATAGCTTCATTCACACTATTTTTACATTGACACATTCGCTTTACTTATTACATTATTATTTCGTTTAATTGTTTACAAAACACTCTCAGTGACTATATCGAAAGTAATGCGCAAATAAAGACCCGCGGATCGCGGGTAACATATGTCTAGTATATATATAAAGATCTATTTAAAAATATGAAATTTTTACAATTTATTGTAGTAGCGGTATCGGTATTGGGTTGGAAAAATTCAATGTCTCTTGCAAAGCAACACCAAGCTCGCAACGAGATCTCCAACCATTAATAACCTTGACCTTGTGCTAGTACAAAGTAGGGAAAAGAATAAGGTCATCATCATCAGACGTCTGCCCATCCATGCAGACAACTCTTGTTGCCTGTCAAGTATGAGTGTCAAGTTTTAGTGACGTCACTGGGGTGGTGGTGGAGGGGTTAGAATATCCAATCAGAGACAAGATAACAAGTTGATAATAAATGTCTTAAAAAGATAAAAAAATAACTGGCACACAATTCATAGATGTGTACCAATCTATTATTGTAAGTAATTAGCCTATTAGGTAATGTACCAATCAAAGATTGTAGATAATTAGTAGTGTGTTATTCAATTAGTTTTTGTAATTAAAAATATACCAGTTGGTGATTGTAGGTAATAAACTATTTTTTTTTATAACAAAAAGCCAAGATTTGATTAGGAATAGTTTATTTAAAGAAAGGGGTGATAGGGTAAGAACATTAACTTATTGCACGATTCGTCGTGGTCTGCATTAAATCACCATGAAGGACCCGCTCGGGAAAGACAGTCTTAGGAACTCTCCGTGACTAACCCCGCTTCGATGTTAGCGCTACCAGAAAAAAAAAATCAAGCAGAGGAGAAGATTGCGTCATAGACGGTCGGGATGATAGACTGACAGACGTCTGTGGCCGTGACCGTGACCTCCGTGTATGTCCAAGGTGCCGCTGTGACGCGGAATGAAATGTAAGACTAAGACGGAACTGGTCACTTCGTAACAGTATAAATGTCAGTTGTTCGACACAGGGGAACATGTGTGGGTGCGCTATGAGCCCCCAACCCCAGCTCCATTTTGTTTTATCCGCTCTAAAAACGCCAAAAAGGGGGGGGGATTAGTACCTTTGTGGTGAAGCACTTGGCTTTCGAGGGTTCTCAGCAAGAATTTCTGAAGACTGGTATTTTTAATTTCGTGATAATTATGACGCCTGTGTCTACATAACTCTAATGGGTACTTGGCATTAATGGGGCGGGGTAAAGGAGGTTGGTCGTTGTGCAGGCCACATGGCAGTATCGTTAAGCGTTGGGTTTTTAAACAGACAGGGCCGGATTAAAAGACGTGGAGGCCCCGGGGCAAGGATATTGTTAAGTCCCATACACTTTTTCGAAAAGCTTTAAAAAGACATTATTATGAATAACAATACCGGTACTTAAAATTATATCCCAAAAGGATGCCATATTTTAGAAGAAAGAAATAGTAGGCCTACTTTTACATTTAATCTCATTTTAAAAACAATATTTAAAATGCATATTTTAGTTTTTAAAAAAAAGTGTAGGCCTATAGCAGGGGTTCTCAACCAGTGAGTGGCGACCCCTTTGGGGGTCGAATGACCAATCGTAGGGGGTCGTCTAAGACCACCGGAAATTTTTATATACATTCTATCTATTTATCATGTTTTTTTTTTTTGTGTCGTTTCTAGCAAGCGTATTTGTACCATAGTTGGTATACATTTAGATTTGTGAGAATAAAACAGTGACATTGCTCAGGTTAATTTTCTTTTTGTAAATTATGACACGACTGTCAAACATAAATTTAATAAACTCAAAAAGTGAAGGTGACATGTTGAAGACGGCGGATATTTTGTTGGAGGATAAAGAAGACACTATGAGTTAGTGAGTGTTACATCATTGTTTGAAGACTTAGACTTAGGTCCTCCCGCGCCGTTCGGCGCATTGGGCGGCAAAGCTGTCTCCATAAAGATCTGTCACTGGCAATGTCTGAAGCCTCCTCCCACCTGGTGTCCACTGTTCTGAGGTCCTCCATGAAGGTGTGTCGCCAAGTAATACGAGGACGTCCCTGTTTGCGCTTTCCTCGTTTTGGCTTCCATGTTATCGCAACTCTTGGTGTGCGTAATTCATTTTGACGTAATTTTTCATTGTTTGAAGGCAGACAGTTTTTTTTTTCCATTGATAGTTACTTCTTTGTACTGAGTTTGGTGGGCTCAACGTGTTCTGCTATTTTACACTGATGTAACGATGTGTTCGAGAGGCAAACTTGTAAAATATTATTTTTTTTAAAATCTCCGTCAAGAAGTTGTTTTAATTTTTTTAAAGCAGAAAGCAAAAATGTGTAAACTAATCCACCTGGTAGACATCTTTGTCATCTTGAAAAATTAAATTGTTCAATGGTTGGGGTCGCTGCCCTAGAAAGGAATCATATTAGGGGGTCGCGGCACTAAAAAGGATGAGAACCGCTGGCCTATAGTCTTGATTTTTGTGGATGGTATAAGGCACTGCACTGCCGTAAATCCGGAGCTACATATTCATATTATTATTACTAATGACTCATGGGCATGCAACAAGCGGGCACTTCTTAATCACGACAATGTTGCCAGCCGATGTAAGATTGTGGTGGTAAAAATACGAATTAAATGTTTGACAAAAAAACAACAACACAACAACAACCCGTCATTATTCGGTGATATATTTTTTTTATTAAATAGATGTTTTACTTTTGTTCATTTCCCCATTATTATAACACGCAGTTGATACAAGTTTAGACCTGACCTTGAACTCTCTGAGATCCAGCTAGGCGCCCACAATCTCGGGGACCAGTCGTGCAGACTCCTTCTCTATTTCGTAGGTGTTGACCCGCATCCTCTTTTTTTTTTCCCCACACACAAATGAAGAGATGGGGCGAGTATGGATAAGTATAGGCCTATTGCAACAGTGGGCTTCTGTTCATTAACAGCACATCAATCTCTGGTCAGATGTGTTGTGGGGTCACGGTTGTGGCAGCGAGCAGTGAGAAAAAGGTTACATCATACGAGACCACGAGCTGCTTGCTTCATAGCAATTTCATACATGCCCATCTCTTTGACTAAGGATGAATGCCGCAATTAACGTGGCCAAGCAGACCCAGTTGCGACCTGCATATTTTGCCACAACTTATGCATAAAAAGCAGGTTCTCTGGGGTCTAAGTTTGTTTTTTTTCGTCGACTGCGCCTGTCTTATCTGATGAATTAATGACGTTACTTTAAAAGAAAATATAATTACGGCCTGTGAGAATCTAGTTATGCTAGTTGATTAGTGATTTAGTATTTGCCAAGTCATTGCTTTTCCTGGCTGATTCAGACAACCCATTCCATGCTCTAATAGCACTATTGAAGAGGGAGCACTTGTACACATTTGTCCTAGCATATGGAACAAGTAATGTGCTTTACCCATCTGTCTTTCTGAGTATTTTATTATGTTTTGTTTTCAGACAAGATAATTTGTATCGACCCAATCAAATGAAAATTGTTTGTCTAGAACTGACCACCTCAAGTAACTACTGTAACAATAACAATGTAGATGCAAATACGACCACTATTCACACACATACATACTAACAACCAGCGCTTTATAAGTGAGACTTCTATGTACTTCTCGATGACGACAGATGACCTATCGTGTTTGTAAATTATGGTACAGCTAGTGTTGTGTAGTATTGCTACTTTACTTTTTAACCTTCTGGGTGATTTTGATCATTGTGCTACTCCAATCAAATGTGTTCTTTTTCTGGCAGTCGTTTTTCTCTGTCAGCTCGCCAGATCAAAATGGCGCCTCATTTGATCTTCATAGCGCCTGGGGGAGAGCCTTGGGGGGAGGGGGGTCTCTGTTACGCCATCATCCATTACACTTGGTTTAAAGATCGCATTTGGCATGCAATCATTCCAATACACAATTCTCATATATAATAGAATAATTTTGGGATTAATTTCCAATTGAATGACTAATACGTGAGGTAGCTTTAGCAAATTGTATAACCAAGTGCTTAATACAATCAATTCCATTAGGAAAATAAGAGTTAAGATTTCAACAGTAGGAAAGGTTGAAGAAATTGGTGTTAATATCTAGGCCTAATAGATCTGTGATTTGTCTCTATTTTGAAAGAAAAAAAAATCTAACACCAGATTATTGATTAGGAATCACGAAATTCGCAAAGTACTTGAATTTTATCTAATTTATAAGTTTAATCTAACCATCGAATGTGTCGGCACATCTGGGAAGCGTGGTCAAGAGACTAAGTACGCTTGAACTTATCTTGGCTTGCAGGGCCGCTCCTACGCGACTGCAACCAATGCGGCCGCAGTGGGGCCCGCACTTTCATAGGCCCCGCGCGAATATAGATCTAAATCTATCTCAACCTCTTAAAAAAAAACAAAAGCGATATTTTGCTAGTAGACAGTAATCGAAAAAGCAGATCTGAATGTTTATCGGCTTTTTGTTGGTAAACTAATATCTACTGCAGATGGCTCGTAAAGATAATTTGACAGTGATTTAGTACTTAGTAAAGTATGAATAAAATGCAAAGACGAATTTATTTTCTAATACAAAATCTTAATTTTCACTTATTATCCTTAACTCCGAATAGGCCCCGCGAAATCCGTTTCGCATAGGGCCCCGCAACCTGTAGGACCGGCCCTGTTGGCTTGGCTACCTATAAAGGGATCTCGAGGTTCGACACCCGACTCGAGCAGTTAACAAACAAAAAAAATGTAGGCTCAAGGCGCTGTGATAACATTACAAACATAAACATGAGAGCTAAAATGACACAAACTAATTTTTAAAAGTTTAAACAGATATGTCTTAAATGTGCTTCTTGAATGTAGTGTAGCATGTCTGTCTGAGATCAATTGGGGATGAGTTCCAAACCTTTGGTCCGTGCACAGAAATAGCCCACAGACCGAAGCTTTTGAGGGAGTAATATGCCTAACATGTGTTGCCTATAGGTAAATCCGGCCCTGGTATGATACTAAGTTTAATTTGATGTAGGCCCCCCAACCAAAGACAAAGGTAACGGTAGTCGTGAGATTGTAAATTCTAATTATTTCAAATAAAAATGTCTCAAAGGCTACTAACTCTGATCAAACTTCAATTTTGTATTTTTTATATTTCTCTCTTTTAGATGAGTTTGGCGACCAGTTGTTGCACCTCAAGTGTCCTATCATTTAGTAAGGCACATTTTCTCACCTACCAACTGTTGGGGCACCTCAAGTGTCCTATCATTTAGTAAGGCACATTTTCTCTCCTACCAACTGTTGTTGCACCTCAAGTGTCCTATCATTTAGTAAGGCACATTTTCTCTCCAACCAACTGTTGTGGCACCTCAAGTGTCCTATCATTTAGTAAGGCACCTTTTCTCTTCTCCCAACTGTTGTGGCATATTTTCTCTCCTACCAACTGTTGGGGCACCTCAAGTGTCCTATCATTTAGTAAGGCACATTTTCTCACCTACCAACTGTTGGGGCACCTCAAGTGTCCTATCATTTAGTAAGGCACATTTTCTCTCCTACCAACTGTTGTTGCACCTCAAGTGTCCTATCATTTAGTAAGGCACATTTTCTCTCCAACCAACTGTTGTGGCACCTCAAGTGTCCTATCATTTAGTAAGGCACCTTTTCTCTTCTCCCAACTGTTGTGGCATATTTTCTCTCCTACCAACTGTTGGGGCTCCTCAAGTGTTCTATCATTTAGTAAGGCACCTTTTCTCTCCTACCAACTGTTGTTGCACCTCAAGTGTCCTATCATTTAGTAAGGCACCTTTTCTCTCCTACCAACTGTTGGGGCTTCTCAAGTGTCCTATCATTTACTAAGGCACCTTTTCTCTCCTACCAACTGTTGTTGCACCTCAAGTGTCCTATCATTTAGTAAGGCACCTTTTCTCTCCAACTAACTGTTGGGGCTCCTCAAGTGTTCTATCATTTAGTAAGGCACCTTTTCTCTCCTACCAACTGTTGTTGCACCTCAAGTGTCCTATCATTTAGTAAGGCACCTTTTCTCTCCAACCAACTGTTGGGGCTTCTCAAGTGTCCTATCATTTAGTAAGGCACATTTTCTCTCCAACCAACTGTTGGGGCTTCTCAAGTGTCCTATCATTTAGTAAGGCACCTTTTCTCTCCTACCAACTGTTGTGGCATATTTTCTCTCCTACCAACTTTTGGGGCTTCTCAAGTGTTCTATCATTTAGTAAGGCACCTTTTCTCTCCAACCAACTGTTGGGGCTTCTCAAGTGTCCTATCATTTACTAAGGCACCTTTTCTCTCCTACCAACTGTTGTTGCACCTCAAGTGTCCTATCATTTAGTAAGGCACCTTTTCTCTCCAACCAACTGTTGGGGCACCTCAAGTGTCCTATCATTTAGTAAGGCACATTTTCTCACCTACCAACTGTTGTTGCACCTCAAGTGTCCTATCATTTAGTAAGGCACCTTTTCTCTCCTACCAACTGTTGTTGCACCTCAAGTGTCCTATCATTTAGTAAGGCACATTTTCTCACCTACCAATTATTGGGGCACCTCAAGTGTCCTATCATTTAGTAAGGCACATTTTCTCTCCTACCAACTGTTGTTGCACCTCATGTGTCCTATCATTTAGTAAGGCACATTTTCTCTCCAACCAACTGTTGTGGCACCTCCAGTGTCCTATCATTTAGTAAAGCACATTTTCTCTTCTCCCAACTGTTGTGGCACATTTTCTCTCCTACCAACTGTTGTGGCATATTTTCTCTCCTACCAACTGTTGGGGCACCTCAATTGTCCTATCATTTAGTAAAGCACATTTTCTCTTCTCCCAACTGTTGTGGCACATTTTCTCTCCTACCAACTGTTGTGGCATATTTTCTCTCCTACCAACTGTTGGGGCACCTCAATTGTCCTATCATTTAGTAAGGCACATTTTCTCTCCTACCAACTGTTGTTGCACCTCAAGTGTCCTATCATTTAGTAAGGCACATTTTCTCTCCTACCAACTGTTGTTGCACCTCAAGTGTCCTATCATTTAGTAAAGCACATTTTCTCTTCTCCCAACTGTTGTGGCACATTTTCTCTCCTACCAACTGTTGTGGCATATTTTCTCTCCTACCAACTGTTGGGGCACCTCAATTGTCCTATCATTTAGTAAGGCACCTTTTCTCTTCTCCCAACTGTTGTGGCATATTTTCTCTCCTACCAACTGTTGGGGCTCCTCAAGTGTTCTATCATTTAGTAAGGCACCTTTTCTCTCCTACCAACTGTTGTTGCACCTCAAGTGTCCTATCATTTAGTAAGGCACCTTTTCTCTCCAACCAACTGTTGGGGCTTCTCAAGTGTCCTATCATTTACTAAGGCACCTTTTCTCTCCTACCAACTGTTGTTGCACCTCAAGTGTCCTATCATTTAGTAAGGCACCTTTTCTCTCCAACCAACTGTTAGGGCTTCTCAAGTGTCCTATCATTTACTAAGGCACCTTTTCTCTCCTACCAACTGTTGTTGCACCTCAAGTGTCCTATCATTTAGTAAGGCACCTTTTCTCTCCAACCAACTGTTGGGGCACCTCAAGTGTCCTATCATTTAGTAAGGCACATTTTCTCACCTACCAACTGTTGGTGCACCTCAAGTGTCCTATCATTTACTAAGGCACCTTTTCTCTCCTACCAACTGTTGTTGCACCTCAAGTGTCCTATCATTTAGTAAGGCACTTTTTCTCTCCAACCAACTGTTGATGCTCCTCAAGTGTTCTATCATTTACTAAGGCACATTTTCTCTCCTACCAACTGTTGGGGCACCTCAAGTGTCCTATCATTTAGCAAGGCACCTTTTCTTTCCTATCAACTGTTGGGGCACCTCAAGTGTCTTATCATTTAGTAAGGCACATTTTCTCACCTACCAACTGTTGGGGCACCTCAAGTGTCCTATCATTTAGTAAGGCACTTTTTCTCTCCAACCAACTGTTGATGCTCCTCAAGTGTTCTATCATTTACTAAGGCACATTTTCTCTCCTACCAACTGTTGGGGCACATCATATATCCAGTCACCTTTGTGAATACCTCAGGTGTCCTATCAATTTTTGGGGTTGCAACTATTGGGCTTCATTTCACTTTTAGGATACATTAAATGTTGTAACTCTTTGTATATTTATTTATTTATTAGTTTTACTTACAATTATTCTTATATAATCCATAGAATTTCTAAAAAATGTGAAGTCCTGTTTATTGCTCCCAGAACCACTTTATTTTTTTTTTCAGTTTCATTAACAATATACTTGAAATGTTTAGTCTCACTTCTTTTTACTGAAGGTTATTTTTGTTTTGTTTACAGATATCAAACTTCAAAATTAGATTCCAATTTTTTAGGGTTCTTGTCAATATCTGCATTCAAATCCTTATATAAAGTTTTGTTAACTTGGACTTTTTTTTATATACAACTTTATATTTCATATTTTTTTCTTCCTGAGGTTCAAATGTGACAATTGTTATTGTTTGCAGTTTTTTTAATGTTTGATTAGTCAAAATATTTGCACTATTCCTATTTCCAATATCTGCCAAAGTGTCTGCTAAGTGTAACTAGTAAAGATTAGGAAAATGGTGATTGCAAAATGCTAAAGATTGGTCTCTTGGGGCTTTATTCAGTGAAAGAATGTTGGACTAGCAGAAGTGTTATGGAGTGTGTGTGTTTCTATGGTGACAGTGGGAAGAGGTTAGCGATTGGTTGTGAATGATGCTAAATATGTGGCATTGTTGTCATTTTGTCTTAAATGCAGAAGACTCCAAAACGTAAAACCAAAAGGTTGTGTTTTTTTTAGTGAGTTACATTTTGTTATGAAATGTTATTACTGAAGTCTACTACAGTGATTTCATTTGATCACAAGTTATTTTGTCTATGTTATAAATTTTATATTTAGTTTTGTTCACAGGGAAGTTATTCAAGTTATTTGGAGTTTCATTAGTTAAGATATACCATGCCAACAGCTGTTTAGTTGTCTACTAGCAGTTTGATGCTACAAGTCAACGACCGTCAACACCAAGAAGACTTAATTAAATAAAGCTATGTCTATTTCTACATCATTTTGTTGCTTCTAACTTCTAACCTGGTGTTACTAACAACTAACGTGAAATGGGAAAAGTAAATTATTATCTGATTCATACTCAACTCTTCAAATTCCATATAATTGTAGAGAACTGACATGAAATAAAACATTAACAAAATGTGTATTATAATTTTTCCTCCACATTGCTTTTATTTTTTTTCTTCTAGATTTTCATAATTTTTTCCTGAAGTCATTTCAGTTCTCAATTATTTTGTGCAACAAGTTACAAGAACAAATTCAAGCAAGAGAGGACACTACACTAAACTTTGTCTTCTCATAAGAATGGATGGCTGCCTGGTCATGTGATATGTGCGCTGGACTGTTGTGTGGTCATCTTGATGCTCATATCTTGCCTGATGTCATTTATTCTGCTGGACGTTTGGTCAAGGAAATAGATTCTCTTCAACTCTCAAGGAACATTCAAAACATGTCAAACATTGGACAAGAATATCAAGTGCAGTGTACATGTAAGTAATGTTGAAACATCTGATCTCATTTATGCATTCTTGAGGACAATCTGCAGCCACTAAACCAGTTTCATCAGATCTAGATAAAGTGGTCGCCTCCTCTTCATTAAGGCTAGAACAGAAAGATTTTATAACTCTTTTACTCCACTTTCTGTCAAGTGTTTCATGGTCATTAGTCACATCACAAAGAGGTTTAGTTTATTAACCAGTGGTTGTGTATTACTGTGTCTTTATATGTTTTGTGTGTGAATGTTGTTCCTGTTTGCATCTATATTGTCATTGCTATAGTGGTAATCATAATCAAACTAAATTTTCATTTGTTTGGATCTTATCTGGTGGGAATTTTAAACTTCATAATCTGCTCTTTGCTAACATTTTGATTTTTAAGTACATTCTCAAAGAAATATAATAGATAAGGATAGAAAAAGAAGAGCAAACAATATAGAGATTTGCTGAAACAATATAAAGGAAGTGAAAAAAAATATATATAAAGAATAAACTGGAGATTTTAAAACAATCTAAACAGTTAAGGCAGCTATTTGGAAACAATCTAAACAGTTAAGGCAGCTATTTGGAAACAATCTAAACAGTCAAGGCAGCTATTTGGAAACAATCTAAACAGTTAAGGCAGCTATTTGGAAACAATCTAAACAGTTAAGGCAGCTATTTGGAAACAATCTAAACAGTCAAGGCAGCTATTTGGAAACAATCTAAACAGTTAAGGCAGCTATTTGGAAACAATCTAAACAGTTAAGGCAGCTATTTGGAAACAATCTAAACAGTCAAGGCAGCTATTTGGAAACAATCTAAACAGTTAAGGCAGCTATTTGGAAACAATCTAAACAGTCAAGGCAGCTATTTGGAAACAATCTAAACAGTTAAGGCAGCTATTTGGAAACAATCTAAACAGTCAAGGCAGCTATTTGGAAACAATCTAAACAGTCAAGGCAGCTATTTGGAAACAATCTAAACAGTTAAGGCAGCTATTTGGAAACAATCTAAACAGTTAAGGCAGCTATTTGGAAACAATCTAAACAGTCAAGGCAGCTATTTGGAAACAATCTAAACAGTCAAGGCAGCTATTTGGAAACAATCTAAACAGTCAAGGCAGCTATTTGGAAACAATCTAAACAGTCAAGGCAGCTATTTGGAAAGATTACTGTTGTCAACTCAACAAAACCAATGAGTTTGTACTGCAAGCAAATGAACTTAAAAAGTTGTCATTTTATTTTGCTAGAAATGCACAAACTTAATAGCAGAATTTTCACTCTAAATATTAAAGCTTTCTGTATTGTGTACACCAGATACATGAAATAGATAGTTATTTATTGTTTTCTGGCATAATCTCCAATAAGTTCATTAGACTTTAATGGCTTAATTAACCTTGCATTTTTTTCACTTAATTTGGGTAGTTATTCTTTGCTGCTGTAATAGATGTCTTGGGTGTATTTTTTTTTCTTTAAAATTTATTCATAAAATACTAAGTTAAAACATAAAGTCAAAGCTGCATCATCAGAATAGTTTTATTGAACATGAAAAGAAAAGCAAAAGAAGAATTTTATTTTTTTTCCCTTTTCAAGGCAAAAGTTTTTCTTATTTATTTTCTTTTTCTAATTTAGACCAACATGATGAAAAGGTAGACAACATGAAGATGTAGACCAACTTGAAGATTAAATGTAAACCAAAAATATTGGTCAAGAGATGTATGGAATAAAATGGTAAGCAATGCTGTGTATATCTCTTTATATTTTCTTTATACTAAACCCCTAAGTAAAGCTTTGCCAAGTTTTTGTGTTTCACTGACTATAAAAATGTTTTTATTAAATTTTGTTCTCTTGTATTGACAGTGAACATCTTGAGAAGTAAAACAATTCCTAGAGGCCAAGACACAAACACACCGGATATATTAGAGATTTTCCTTTTCTACCATCATTTAGAGACTTCCTTGTGCTCTAAGGGAACCTGCCATTATCTTTTGATTGCTAATTGGCATTGATGTTTTTACATTCCTACTGCGTCTGAAGGAAATTAACATTTCCCTAATGCTACTTCAAAACCAGACCTTCTCAAGATAATCATAGTGACCAAGCTGCAATACGGGACTCAGTAGGAAACAATGAAGAATCCTCCAAACCTCAGGTTGAGTACCCATGCTCACCAACTAGAGTGGCGACACATACTTCTACACCCACAGTTGTATATTCTGAACCCTGTAACCCAACCTCACAACATGGTTACATTACCAGAAGTGGTCACGAAATCATTGATGTACTTTGTAAGAACTAATTAGGTGCAATCAGCCCAGTCAAATGTTCATTTTTTTTTAAATATTTCTTTTTTCCCCTCAATCTTCTACTTGTTTCAGTTAAATGTTTTTCCTTTTTTGTTTTTTTTAAAGGAGAAAGGTGCTGTGGTATAATATCGTTACTATTATTGTATTAAGCAAACTTGTATATGTATATTGATTCATGAATACTAATGCAGAACATCATTTCCACCGGAAAAATGTAAACACTATATGTGTCTTTAGTTAACCTTCAATATTCTATAAAGTCACAACACCAAAGTCTTGCTACATTATGCTTTAAATTCAATTTATTATCTCCCCTGCTTTTGTGTGCTATCAAATTAATGTTCATTAGTGCCACATCCCTTCACAATTTGTTCTATGTTTTTTTACAGTGTAAAGAGTGACTTCACATTATTTAGCCCTACTATAATATTATGTTATATTATTACATTTAAAATAAAACTGTTAACATTTTCTATGCTATTATTAATATGAATGTTTTGTTGTGCTACCATGAATGCAGTTTTGAGTTTTAGTCCGATATCTTTATCTATATCTAACCCTTTTCCATAAATAATAATAATAAGGCTTATCTTCGAGTCTGAAGATTAGTGAGGAATATTTGGTATTGTCAGTCTTCATTAAAGAAATGAGTTCATCCCCTTTGTCTATTTAAAACTTTCAAATACTAATTCACTTTGTATTATATATTGGTAATCATGGGTTAGGCTCCTTGTCATCTCCATAGTCTCACTGTTTACACTCACTGTCCTGTTGGAGGTTAGGGCTAGGATGTAATTTCTATTTCCGATGGAACACATGTAAAACCAACAAAACAAACATTCGTCTTAGACTTTATTAGCAGGTAATTTTTTACAATTGTGAACTGCTGTTCCCAAAGCTATTTTTATGTATTTTTATTTTGTAGGCTAGTGCTAAGCTGTATACTTGTACTTCTACCTATTATTATATGGGTTAGGGTGGAGTACTTCAAATAGAACTTATGCTGTTTCCTGTATTGTTAACCGGTGATCTGTGTGTCAGTTTTAATTATTCTGTACCTGGGACTGCCTATAAGTTTCAGGATTATTTTTTTTTTTAAAATTTTACTATGTGTAAATCTACTTTATAATTGAACAACTGTCAACATAATAAGCAGTTTGTTTTCTTAAGTTTGTTTTAAGAATATGGCCAAGCCCCGCCCAGTGCTGTCATGATGGCCACTTATAATGTTTATGTACTAGATCTTGTCCTTATGTATTTTTAGCTGCAGTGTTTTGTAACTGCTGCCTTAGTCATTTAAATTAAAATATCATTTTTGTATTTCTTCTCTGTTTCTTGATTTCTTTTAATTCACTAGATTAGTTGAGTTGTCTGGTTGCTTAGATGACTCAAGCCCCTTGGTCACAGACTGAGGTGCACAGATACAACCCACCCAGAAGCATTACCTTCTGGCAACTGTAACTTCTTGTTAGCCCAGGCTTGACATGACCTTGGGCTCCGCAACACTAACATAATACTTATATGGTCTAGAGGCCAACTTGGCTTGGCTAGGCTACCTAGAAGGGGGCTCGAGGTTCGACACCCGACTCGGGCAGAGTTGTGTTTACTGAGCACCTAAAGGCAGCACGGAAAACCAACTCCTAGATACCCCCTCCCCCCACTGGTCCACAAATGAGATTGGACCAAAAGCGCTCTGAGCATGCTATAAGCATGAAAGTAGCGCTATATAAAAGCTATAATAACAATAATATTCTCTTGAATCATTCCAGACAGCATTGAGACCACCCCTGTCCCTAACAATACATAATTACCTTGGTTTAGTTGTAGAATGAAAGATGAGCAAACAGTTAAAAGCTTCTATATAACTCACTTGGAGGTGTGGTGGCTAAGCGGTAAAGTGCTTGGCTGCCAAACATGGGTCTAGGGTTTGAAGACTTCTTTTTTTTTTAGGACTATTAGGCACCCTTCAGTCCACCCATCTCTAATGACTTCCTGACATTTGTTGGGGAAAATTAAAGGCGGTTGGTCATTGTGCTGGCCACCTTACACCCTCACTGACCACAAGACATGGAAACATGACCTTTTTTTTTTATCTGTCATACAGATTGCAAAAGTCTGAAAAGGGAAATTCACTTTAACTTTATATAGTCCACTTGAACACTTGAGTTTGTAGAGGGTAATCACTGACTAGATCTTAATAGCATTTCCTGTCATATCTTTTTGGTACTTTTCCATTTCATCGCTGATTAAAATTCTTGTTGTTCATTGAAGTAATTACTGTACATTTCAAGATATACTGAGGCCAGCACAATGACCTGTTGCAATTACTTCCCTTTATCATTTAATTTTCAAATACATTAATAGTTATCTCTTAATATGAATTCAGTAATTTAGCACAGACCAGTTACAATAAAAAAAAATATACTGAGGCCAGCACAATGACCTGTTGCAGTTACTTCCCTTTATCATTTAATTTTCAAATACATTAATAGTTATCTCTTAATATGAATTCAGTAATTTAGCACAGACCAGTTACAATCTAAAAAAAATGAATGCCACTTTGATTACAGATTAAGTTAAGTTAACTTAAGACTATTTTGTGTTAATTGTTTTTTATTTTTGTTTGTTTTGTAGCTGATGAAGGCCTCGTGGCCCAAACGTCCTTTGTTTTACTTGGTCCGGCAGGGTTACATATATGCATGTTTTTCGTATTTTCTATACACTTTGATTACAAGGTATACATATACATCAAAATGAGTCAATCAAATCAATGTATAAGAGGCACTGTTTATTTAAGTTAACAACTTTTTGGAATGTCACAATAGAACTGAAACTGCTGCACTAATAAATATTTAGTTAAAAACTAACGTACATTGGTAGTCCTGATATCACTTTTAGTAGTAGAAGATTGTGTAGAATCAAATAACTTGATTCATTTAGATGGTTGATTTTAAAAGGGAGACAATTCAATTAGAAGTTATACTACTTAGACATTAAAAAAAATTATAATGACAATGCATCTACTAAAAGAAAGATACTAAGGGATAAAATAAAATACCAGTTGTTATTCTTAAAATTAAAAAAAAAATTACATTTAATACATTAGCTTATTCTGTTCCGAAAATATAAACTTGATCAAAATATTTATAGCTAGAGCTGTATACCCTAAACATCTTACAACAGATATATCAACATGCTGATCTATTGGTTCACATGGTATTAAGCACTACCTGGGAGTCATCTAATGAACAATGTAGCCAACACCCAATACTTTATGTAAATTTAATAACATTGACACTACCAACAAGGTTCAATGTACATTGAATCTACACTGAATTCTATAAATGATTATAAAAACTAAAATGCAAATAAATAAAAGCTTTCACTATGATATATTTATTCTACATATTTCCAAACAAAACAAACTTGATATGAATTGACCAAAATTTTTTATCACTTTAAAAAAATTATTCAGTGCAGAAAGTACATTAAATAACATGTAATATATAGCTATAAAAACCTGAATTATGTAATATAATAATATAATATAATATAGCAGTGTTCAGTGGTAACATTTTCATAAGAATTCTTAAAAGAAAACTACAGTTGATAATCTTATATAATACAGATGTTACTTCTAAAAAGAAGATGATGCAGATATTAAAAAGTAAATTAAGTTATTAGTAACAGGTAAAATACATGCCTGAGGTTACAAATACAAATATATCCAGTTATCGTTTATTCATAGGTCTAAACACCTGTACATGTACCATGTATTCAAAAAACATTCGACATAAAGATGATGTAATCTCAAAACTGAAATGTCTTCTTTTTAAATTTCTTTAGCATTTACATTTTTTTAAATGGAATCCTGTGGCAGATTAACTGTACTTATACTTCTTTAAATTTCAATGACAAAAGAAATCTTTGATTAATTTCTATCTTAAAATGAACTGTCAAAGTTAATGAATAGTAGGTACCTGGTAAATTTAAAGAAAAAAACATTGCAAGTGGTCTATGTCTCTACATGGTTTACTATTACAGATTCAAAGACAAAAAAAAAAGTTTATTAATTTGTCTGTCTTACGTTTGTAATACAAATAATATATAGGTAATGTCTTTAAACTCATAGAAAAACACAAGGGAAATATAACAGCGTCACAGCAATAAAAAACACTCAACTTTGATCGCTAGCCTTTTATCTTTCTTGAACATTCAGCATGAAGAAAACAACCATTCATGAACAGTATTGTCTTGAGCATAGAAGTGTGTTATTTGGTGACTACAAATAGCTGTATACAAATAATCTCAATCTTTTATCACTAAACGGATGGAAATCTTTCTGCTAGACAAGTAAGCAATGGATTTCAGATATCCCTCACAGCTTCTGTGGTGGAATAATTCTCAGAATAAAAGCTGCTTAGAATAATATCTGTTGAGCTTGGCCATTACTTAGGGCCATAAACTAAACAGAATTGACAGGTAAGGGGACACACAATTTGTTCACTGACATTTTATTCATGACTTTTCATTCACCTGACAATTTGTTCACCTGATTGTTCATCTGACTTGACTCTCACTGACAACTTGCTTACAGATAACTTGTTCACCGAGCTACATCATGACAGGCATCCCCATCAATTGCTATGATGCTACCTAGGAATGTGAACTTATCTTGCTGTTCAAGCTTTGAGTGTGGGGGCAATAGTTGCCTTATATCCTAGTTGCATAAATTTTGTTTTATCCAAGTTTATGTGGAGGCCAATTTTGGGTGCCTCTCTATCTAGGCTCTCCATCATTCCTTAAACAATTTTTTGTAGCCCCCGAGGATTGCAAGGTCATCGGCAAAGTCCAAGTTCATCATTCAATTCCATGAACTACTGAAGGCAGTCTGTATCATTCCTCATTAAGTAGTCAAAGGCAAGAAGGAAGAGGAACGAATACAATATTCACCCATGTCAATGTCAAAGAACTCTGTTGTTCCTTCTGGTTTTAATGCAGCAGCTAAATTGACTGTAGAGATGTTGAAGGATATGGATGAAAGTTTTCAGGGCTGACATATTCTCTATTTCCAAAGCCATTTTTTCATGGATACTATCAAATACTTGAAGTCTACCATACTGATCATTAGCTATTGTTGGTATTCAAGACTTTGATCTATAATGTTTCATACAATGAAAATCTTTTCAGCACATGATCTGACTCTTTGGAAGCCTGCTTGCTCTTTTCTGAACTCATCCACAGCCTGTCATCTCTGTTCAGCACTATTCAGTTGAGATGACTACAATACATGAAATAATGTTGAATGGTTTTAAGAATTAGCCTTAACCCTAAAACCTCAGCACTTAATACAAGTCACAAAATTGGTTTTTAGGGTTAACCCGTTTAACTCTAGAAACAGGTCTAAACACGTCTCAATTTATTGGCTGTCAACACAACATTCTTGACCAATTCCTGGGGCATTTACTGAATTTCTTATTTTTAAATATATTATTGATCCCTTAATATTTACTATCACTTTACTGAAAGTGTTTTGAAGTTTTCTGATCAAGAAATGCATGGAAAAAAGACTAGAAAGACAATATCAGTTTCAATTTGAACAGAGTCAAGCAGTTAATTCAGATCTACAACAGCTGTTGAGTATATGACTACTTCAGGTTTGGGCAAGGATATAATATTGTTTCAATGTGAAGATACATTTAAACAGATAAGGCTAAACAAAACTACCATTATTACAAAGGCTTCTGTTACTACTTTTGCTTCTTCCACTAAGCTCTTGGTTCCTAAATCCACAAAGCCAGTCATACTTTTAGTATTAGAATCATACATTGTTTGTCTCTTTATGCACATTGCATCAATCATGCAGGCTTCAAGGGTGTAAGTGTTTGGATTCTCTTCAATACAATTTTTTAAAGTATCCTGCATGCATTGGTTCATCCCTGGTGATCCATCACAGCATGCATTTGTTCATCCCTGGTGATCCACCACAGCATGCATTTGTTCATACCTAGTGATCCACCACAGCATGCATTTGTTCATCCCTGGTGATTCATCACAGCATGCATTTATTCATCCCTGGTGATTCATCACAGCATGCATTTGTTCATCCCTGGTGATCAACCACAGCATGCATTTGTTCATCTCTGGTGATCAACCACAGCATGCATTTGTTCATCCCTGGTGATCAACCACAGCATGCATTTGTTCATCCCTGGTGATCAACCACAGCATGCATTTGTTCATCCCTGGTGATCAACCACAGCATGCATTTGTTCATCCCTGGTAATCCATCACAGCATGCATTTGTTCATCCCTGGTGATTCATCACAGCATGCATTTGTTCATCCCTGGTGATCCACCAATCTGCGAGAATCTCCCATCAAATATATTGAATAGAAATTTGTAGCATATTGTGTCTACTATTCAAATTGGCTACAAAGTCAGAGAAGAGAAGTAATGGTTACAACATGGAAAATCCTAGTTAGTATTTGCCAGTGTATTTTTGTTAAACATAAACATCTAAAGTTAAGTTTCACAGAAGCTTTATATCATAGAATTATAAAAGAAAAATACTAATGAACAACACATACACCGTCTTAGTGTTCTGGTTGACGGCAGGTTAAACAGTAGAAAGGAACTCGTATTAGGACCATAAAAGTGCAATGTTATTGTGAAGGATATTTTTTCATCTGTATAATTTGCATTTCCTGTAGGCTCCTCAAACAGATGTAAAGATAAATCTGAAAAGCATAAATATATTTTAAAAAATCATTACTAAATGTTAAATTGGGATCCATCTTAGACCAGTTGATCTAAATGTTATCTATAACTATTGCCAAACAAATAAAAAGAGTGCCACATGGACATGAATAATTTATCAATGATTGTTATGCGAATTATTATATATTCTTATTACTAAACTATAGAGTAAATACATTTACCATCATAACTGTTTAAGGTGAGGTGGCTTTTCTATAACTCCTCTTGTAAACATTGAACTTTCTTTTTATAATATATCAGAAGTCTCTTTGAATTGTACAATTTCTTCTTTCACCTTAAGACTTTATTTTTTCTTCTTTTTAACTGGCCAGGAAGCTGCATCGTTATGACACTGAAAAATAATAATTGTTAGCAATACAAAATCCTTTCAGGCATAACAGTAAATTCTGGAGTATATATTAAAATTAGATAAGCAAGCTTTCATTCAGATACCATAAGTATATCTCTAATTCTATAGCATTGACATAAAAAAAAATACAGATAGTTATTTAATTAATAATGAAATTTTGACAAAAAAATTAAATATCACATATACAATTAGAATTCATTTTGTTTTTTAGTAGTAGTCCAAGATATGAATATCATTAAATGTATAAAATATATATAAGTACAATAATTTATTAAATCTAAAAGTGCATTTTGATTTATCATATTGAATGCTTCTTTGGGGTTCGCAAAGACTTTCCTTCAGGGAACAGTACCAGGAAAAAGAAGAGGAGGAAGACAGAGAAAGCGATATGAGGACAACATAAAAGAATGGATGGGCATGCCATTGAAAGAGGTTCTAACTAAGGCAAAAGATAGAGAGGAATGGAGAAAGATGGTTGATGAATCTTGCATGGTGCCGCAACGGTCTTACAAACTAAGGGATAGGTAAAAGTAACTCAGTAATAAGTTAAATTCAGTCTAGATCAGTTCATGTCAGTTGTTATTTTATTATACTAGTCAAACATTTATGTAGCCAATACTGAAAATACTTGCTGTTATTTCTACTTTGCTTCAAAACTTCAAATGCCATACTGGGATACATGAGCAGTCTTTTTTTTTTTTTTTTAATTAAATAGTTAAATGTAAAACCAATTCAAACTCACACAGAAGTCTAAAATTAACATTTTCTACAATAAGTATCACCTGAAATATTGTAGGAATAGCTGAGGGTTTCAGATTTTTCATTATATCATAAAGTTTGCATCAATAAAATGTGTGCTGTTCACAAAGTCATACACATCAGGGGTCCATCCTTTCCCTCTTTTCATTGCTTCAACCATTTATCTCACATGTTGGCTTCTTTAAGGAATCTGCAACATAAAGAAATAAATAATGAATAACATACTGGTATAAAAAATGGTGACTGGTCATTTCATCAACAATTAAATATTTTTTGTTATTCATTGTTTAATTGTGCAGTTAAGGCTTTGGCTTTAAGCCCTCATTTCATCTAATATATAAATATGATTATTTTAAATGCTTTTAAATATTTTTTGACATGTTATAAATGTGTTTATAGTGTTTCCCCTTCCTCTTCACATTCTTGATGAGTTGTACATCTGGGTGTGTACTTAGCTGCAGGGCTTCTTGTGGTTGTAAGGGATATACTATTAGTCTGCACATGACTTAATGATCAAAGGCAAAAGTGTGGTGGAAGTAGTGGAAATCTTTTAAGAGATGAGAACGATTAGAATAATTATGACCATGCCGCTGATAACTTATCATCAAAGGCCAAGGTGTGGTGGAAGTACCAGTAGTGGAAATCATTTAAGAGATGAGAACGATTACAATACTTATGACAATGCCGCTGATAACTCCTGACGACCATCTTTGACTTTATTTTATTTTTCAATAGCTCTTTCTTGAAAATGGGCGCATCATGTATAGCCTTAAAATAAGGTTTTATTTTTTCTCTAATAAAGGCTGGCTTCACCCATTCTCAGGATATCATGTCGCCCAACTAAGTTTTGCTTTAATTCTTTTTAAACATTAAAGTTGTAAATTGTGTTATGGAAAAGAGAATTACAAACATTGTTCAACTATATGAATTGATGGATCATTTTCTGTACTACAATCAATAGGCTAACTACCTTATTGCTGTAGATGAACACAAAACCACTTTTATACAAAACCTCTATATTTATACATGTTACTTTTTTTTATAGTTTTTAATGGTATTTTATTTTATTATCAAAAGTGTCATTCAAATAAAAATGAATATTAAATATTGCTTTCTAAGACAGGCCTTACATATATATATTTAATATTGTTTAGATCATGATTTTTACAATTACAATTTGTTAGATGAAATGACTAGATGATGAAAAGAACAGGAGATGAAATGACCAGGGGGTGAAATGACCAGGGGGTGAAATGACCGGGGGGTGAAATGACCAGGGGATGAAATGACCAGGGGATGAAATGACCAGGGGATGAAATGACCAGGGGGTGAAATGACCAGGGGGTGAAATGACCGGGGGGTGAAATGACCAGGGGATGAAATGACCAGGGGATGAAATGACCGGGAACAAAAAAAAAAAAAAACAAAGAGATAAACTGATAGACTCTATTTACTTGAATTTTTGATGAAGTAAGTGAAGTAGGCCTATAAAACAGCATTTATAACATTCATACATGACTGATTAGGCCTGTTTATTTTCATTGGTTATTTGTGTTTAGTATTTTAAGTAACTATAGTGCATCTTTCTTGCTTTTAGCCTGAATAAAAAACTTAATTATTAATGAATCTTGTCTTCTTATCTTATATATTACAGATGTTACTTCAACAAAGTAGATAATTATGTCCTACACAATTCATATGTCAATCTAGTCATGCATGTTAATCAGTGGCAGACTCTGCTAAGTCGTTGATTTTCCTGCCTGATTCAGGAAACCCAATCCATAGGAATCCCTAATGACACCAGGGAAGAAGGAGTATTGAAGAATAGAATATATATAATTATACATCAACTAAAATCTCTTGGGTACACTCTTTATTCTAGATATATAATCATTATAAACTATACAAATAAAATCATATTGACATTAGGCCTAATATGTAGAGATCTATTATTTATGAAAGACTTTTAAAAAATACTTTCTGAAAAGGTTTGGGACCAGACTAAAGAAAGTAATCCCTCTGTCTTTGTAAAGTTTAGTTAAGACTAGCCTAAAGAAAGTAATCCCTCTGTCTTTGTAAAGTTTAGTTAAGACTAGCCTAAAGAAAGTAGGCCCTAATCTCTCTCTGTCTTTGGAAAGTTGAGCCGCAGTAATTGGACATGGAAAATGGGAGCACATTCCTCTCATATTTAGACTATTTCCAAACAGATCTAGATCTTTATTCTGTAAATTTAATGTACAATATAAAATATGATTTAAAACAACAAGCTAGAAAAATGTATAATCTAGATCTAGGATTGTCCAAACGGTGATGTCATCTCCATGGAAATGAAACGGAAATGGCTATATACTATAGATATACTAAAGATTAGCGTAGATATATAGTTCTGTGATTAGAAGCACGTTCTAAGAAAAATCCGAAAAAAAATTTTTGCATAATTTCTAAACGTTGAACACTAAAAATCATTACTTTTTTTTATGAAAAGATCGATTTCCCTAGATTCAGGGCGACTTTCCTAACAGCTTGAAAAAGAGAACACATAGATCTACATTAACGTAAGTAACTATCTATAGATTTAGGTCAGTGAAATGATCTTTAGCGGATAAGAATATATTTCCGTTTTTCCACACCACATAGAATTTTACTCATATATCTAGATCTAGATATTAGTATTTAATATGTAAAATAATTGTTAAAAAAACATCGTAATTAGCGGCCATTCACAAATTATAATAATAATTATTTTTATTTTTATTATAATTATAAACAATAGCACCTCCCAATTGATTTTTTTGAATGATTGATCCCTTTAAAATAGTGTCCTACTTTTATAAAAAAAAAAAAAAGAATTGCAGTTCTCTTTTCTGTGTCAATTAAAACAAGCTCAGTCGCCTCAGCGGGGTGGCGCCTCCGTGGCAACTTCTAGTAGTGGAGCTAGATAAGGACGGGAACAAACAAAGCCATCTCCGGGCTACCTTGAGTGAACTCTTTATTTTCTTGTCTCACTCGGGGTGGAAATGGAACAAATAGCCAGGTAATACAGTCCACAAAAGTCCGCCACGCCGTTATACGAAATGGGCCGTCATATGAGAGCAACAGGAGTAGCGGTCCGTTCACTAAATTGTGGCGTTTACAGTATAGGAATATGAAGTCGCTTATAGTGAGTTTGGCCCAGGAACAAAGCGCGGTGCGCCGTGAACGCGGTACGATCTCCTCTGTGGTCTATGGACGTACTGTTGTAAACCCTCACACATGACTAGGTGTGAAGAGCACCCGGTCCAAGCCCGGATAATAGCCTTTCCAGTGATCCGTACTGTATTTTATATCGAAAATGTTTAAAGTGTTTTCGGTGAAAAAGGCAGGAGGGGCGGGGAAATTTTGTTACGCAATCACAACAAAAGTTGAACTATAAGCAGTGCCTATACATTTTCCTATCAGGCATTCGGCAGAACATTGCTATGTGTTTAGTGCGTTCTTGCCATCGTATCTCACTGTGAATGCAGACATTTTTTTTTACGTTCAAGAAATCTTCTTGGTCGCCTCCAAGCGAGATAGTGGTGGAATAAATAAGTATTCTCTATTCTGTGATCAGTGCCGGCCTTAGGCATTGGCAAACTCTGCAGCCGTCTACGACCCTCCGATTGGTTGTAGCTTCGCAAACGACTGAAAACAAGTTTGTCAGAGAAGCGAAACTTTCGCCCTAAGTTATTGTTGGAGCACACTAAGTTTTAAATAAATAACTGCTGTTTCTTTTTTATTTCTCTATTTTATTTGGGGCCACCAAATCACGTCGCCTAGGGCCTCTAATTATCAAAGGCAGGCCCAGCTATGATGGATTATTATCATCATTGTCTTCATTGTGTTTTATTTATTCAAGGATAATACTTCAATGTAAATCGCTATTCTATTCGTACAAGTCATTTTTTTGTGTTTATCGCTGGATCATTTAAGTATTGAATAGGGTTTGAAAACATTAAACGCAAGGTAAATCAATTCTACATAGTGTTTTCTTCAGTGTGTTCAGATTGAGACCCCTCCGAATCCACACATGCTGTTCTGGCTAGTATCTTGGGTGTTATGCAAATCCACTATTTCATCAACTATTGTACATTAGCCAAAGAACATTACAATTAATAAGATGAACGTACTCAAGACTTTCTACTACTATAAATGATGCATTCATTAACACTTGGGATGCCTGTCTTGTCTACTTATCGGTCGTTATTTAAATATCTCTAATTCTAATCAACCATGTTCTAAGCTATCGCCACATCGTTCTTCCTTGTTCGCCTATTCTCCTGCGTTATTCGTCTGTCTGACTACGTCACTGTCACTCCTTTAACCGTCGCTAAAAACAATACACAATATAATTATAATCTACCAAAGCTAACATACTCTCTAACTCAACTAGGACACAACAATGCCACGTAATTTAGGAGACAATATTACTTTCCAAAAACATATTGAAAACTTTCATTCTACAGGCTTATAGCTGGTTAGTCTATGCAATAGTTAATTAGTGTAAATATCTTTTAACTAGTATTACACACCGACCTGTGACTGTCTAGTTATGCCGGAACATTCTCTCCTTTTAAACTTTTAATAAACTGGACGCATTTCAACCATCCATCTATTTTTTGGCAGTCAATACCAGTATCTGTTACACTGAATCGGAACGGACCGCTATCATTCTCTTTCCTTTCTTCTTCTTCTTCTTCTTCTTCTCTCTCTCTCTCTCTCTGTAACCCACTTTATTTTTCACCCCCAGAATTATTTTATGATCACTGACCTAGACTTTTGACTTGCAATGGAACAACTCGATTGTAGTAACCTAAGCTAAGACTAAAACGTTATTGCAAGTGAAAACAAAAAAGTCCGATATCGAGTTGGCAGTTATTCATGTCAGATGTGATAAACCACAACAACAAAATAGGTTTCTAGAATCTAGATATTTTTTTTATCTACTCTAAGGTATAGATCTACTCTAAGGTATAGATCTACTCTAAGGTATAGATCTACTCTAAGGTATAGATCTACTCTAAGGTATAGATCTACTCTAAGGTATAGATCTACTCTAAGGTATAGATCTACTCTAAGGTATAGATCTACTCTAAGGTATAGATCTACTCTAAGGTATAGATCTACTCTAAGGTATAGATATACTCTAAGGTATAGATATACTCTAAGGTATAGATATACTCTAAGGTATAGATCTACTAGATTTAGTCTAGTGAACCAAAGTAATGAGCACCGTTTACTGAACTCTTGACCGCTAATAATAGACATTAACCTAACCTGAAAGTGAAGGAAGATGTGATGGGTTAGTTTTGACACACGACTTTCGGCGTAGCAACACGTCACAAAGGGCTTATCTGCGGCTTATACACGAAATACATCCGCGTTGGAATATAATTCTCTTCTCTTATGAAGAAGTACAAATAAAAGTTCCTCTTTCATACCTTACGATCTAAAAGGCAGATGATGCTAAGGTCATCAGTTTCTTTGGCCAACGGTCAACGGGCATCGTGTCATGTGGCCAGCACAACGACTAACCACCTTTACTGTCCTCAACTTAAGTCAGGTACCCATTAGAGTTGGGTGGACTCGGGGACGCCCTAAAAATCTCGAAATTAAAAAATCCCAGTCTTCACCGAGCTCAAACCCAGGATCTCGTGTTCGGAAACCAGGTGCTTATCCACTCGGCCACTGGGCCTCCCTCTTCTGAATTAACGTTTGAACCCTATTCTCTTACGTCTGAAGGAGAACAAGTGATACCATCACATTCTGGGTTCATGGATATATAAAATATGGCCGCATTAACACAGCACATTTAAACCAAGTTATAGTGATATATGAAACGAAAATCTTTGGTTAAAATAAATTTGAATTTAATATGAAATATATGCATTTCAAACATTCAATGATATTAATCACTTATTAATGTGAAATAAGCAACATGTTAGAACAACATAAAAAGAAGATAAACCCAATAATAAATATTGCTAAACCAGACTATTTATTGAACTCGTCCCACAAGAAGACCTCCTCAATGGCTAACGGGGCAGTGATGACAGCCTCTGTTTGGAAGGTGTAGCGGCTTCCTTCGACCGGGCTATCACTGAATGAACTCTGTATGTTGTGTCTGTTCTATTTATGTGTTATGTTTCTGTTGTGTTGTTTTTATATGAGAAGAGAATCATTATAATCACAACAAATTTCCATATGGATCAATAAAGCAGTCTTAGTCTTAGCCTTCTAGATATGTCTTTAATTTCCACTCCGAGTTCGGACACCGGTGCATTCAATCCAGACCCATCGTTACAGTGAGCCGGAACACTGACCTGCGACGTCGCAACATGTGAGCAGCTTAGACCAATAGCTCGTTGCCACGTTACAAGTAGGCAGGTCAGTGTTCAGGCTTACTATAATGCAGGGGTTCTCAACCTGTGGGTCGCGACCCCCCTTTGGGATTGACGATCGCCTAAGACCATCAAAAATAAGGATTGTTATTGTCTATTCTTCTATTGCTGTGTGTGTCTATGGGGTGGGGGGTCGCGGCAGAGTGGTATATGTCGTGCGCATCTGGTAGGGTATTTTCGTTTGAGCACCATAAGGTCTTATTAGTTCTGTTTCTAAGGATGCGCTATATTGGTGTCATTGTTCTTTTGTTGTGCCTTGAGATGAGTCTCTTTGTGTTCTCTTGGTGTGCCTTGAGATTGAGTTATCTGTGTGGTGTTATTCCCCAGTATTGGGGACGCAGGCTTGGGACTCTGCTGGAGTCAAGTCTGAGTTGTAGGCTTGGTAGTTGACTATTGCCCGTGGCGTTGGGTTGGCGTTGTGAGGCCTGATTGACTATGGCACTGAGATTAATGTAATCTGTAATTGCCATTGATATTTATTCATAATGTATGCCTCATAATATCATATATATCATTAACTCATTAAACCTTTGTTGTTATATGCAATATTGTTATTCACTAGTATACGTTAATATTTGGTTTATTCGTTCCTAGATATTTATTGCATAAATTGATTACTAGACTGTTAGGGGTGCCCAGGCAGACGAGCCAAGGCTAAATTATAACCCCGGCATAAAGTTAATAAACACTGCTCAGGTGGGGAGCCCGGCGGAGTACATCATACCCTAGATGAGCGCGAGGACAAAACCCACCTGACAGTATATTGTATAAAGGGGTCGCCGAGCTTAAAAGGTTGAGAACCGCTGCTATAATGATTGGTCTCAATTAAATGCGTGGCTTTTACGCTCCCAGAGCTTAGTCTTGCTGTTCACATCCACTTCTGCTACAGAGCTACTTCAGTTTTAAGAAAAACTCAGTGAGTTCCTTATTAGCAAACATACATTCTTCAGAGACTAGGAGATATTTAGATCTGCACGAGACACTAACATTACATATAATGCGTTTGTACTCATTTTTTTTTGTATGTGTGAATATTAAGAGTTGTACAGTAAAATAATGACAGTATTAATAACATATATAATAAATATAACAGTTTGTATTAAAGACACGTTTAAAAAATATTATTCTATAATTTGTTTTAATGACATTATCGTAAAATGTCCATATTTTAGTGTCATTCTTGTCGACTCAACAGACAAATTCTGCAAAATGCCAAAAACAGTTCTGTTACAAGCTGAACCACCTCAAACACACTTATGATGGAGAGTCCGATCCACAGGCCGATACATCCGCCGAAGTTACACAAGAAATCAGTCAGCTGAAATAGAAGAGGAAACCGTTAAAAAAATATTAGAACTCAATACATGAAGACTGATGACTTGGGAGGATGATTGAATTTTGAATCATTTATATTGAACGTTATTCTTTACAATAAAGCAGTTGCTTATTCACTTTTACTTGACTATCAGTTACATTTTTTTTTTAGGAAAATGGTATCCTAAGAAATATCCCGAGTACTGGATTGAAAGATCTATCTTGAATTCAGTGGGAAGCGTGGTCGAGAGGCCAAGTGCGCTTGAACTTGGCTTGGCTTGGCTAGAAGGGGGCTCGAGGTTCGACACCCGACTCGGACAGAGTTTTGTTTACTGAGCGCCTAAAGGCAGCACGGAAAGCCAACTCCTAGAATAATATGTTTTTTAAATACCCCCCCCCCCACACTCAACTGGTCCACAAATGAGATTGGATCGAAAGTGCTATAAGTACTATGCAAGTAGCGCTGTATAAAAGTTATAATAATATAAAAGCTATAACAATAATCCCCATAACTACATTTTTAAAGTATTTTTTTTCAAATTGATACATACAATATTGTCCATTTTTTTCAGCCGTTTTAAGAGATTTTTTGAAAGGTTTGGATTAGGCGATTGAAAAAAAAAAGTCTACATCAAGCATGTCATAATCATAAGATTCAGCCACGACACAGACTGGGTTTTAAATCTCGGGGTATTTAGGGCTCCCCTGAGTCCACCCAACTCAAATTGGGTACCTGACTATGGGGAAAGTAAAGGCGACTTGTCGTTGCGCTGCTCGTCAACTGTTGATCAAAGAAACAGATGATCTTTAACTCTTTCTCCACGTTATTATTTTCCCACGCTTCGAAGTTCTTCTTTTAGCTCATGACTATTTCACTCCCCTGTTATGATTAAGCTTCAATAGCTTTGTTGCTTGTTATCAGAAAATGTTCTATTTGGTATAGATCTAGAATTAAATGCTCTTTTTTATATAACACAAAGTCCAGTTTATTAATTAAATCACATATCGGTATCGACTATGAATAATAACTCAAAATTTCAACTTGATCCCAGAATGGGAAGTAGGAGAATAACGTGGCAAAAGTATTAGGAGAATTAAATCCATATATACATCCACATCTCTCATTAAATAGCAGTTATTTCCCTTATTTCGATATCAAAAAAAAATAATAATAAGTAATCACCAATAATGAGCTAACTTATTAATTATTTTTTTAATTGATTCGTGTCTTGTCAGGTACTATGAATAATTGTGCAAAGTTTTAACTTGATCCGAGAATGGGAAATGGGAGAAAAAAAAATGTTCAAACTTTTTACCAGACAGACAGAGTGAGTTGATATAAGCTTCGCAAAAAGATACTCACTGTGACCGCAGGGTCCGTAGTGAAACTGTCTACGTAAAATGATTCATAGAAGATGTTGGCTGACACAAAATTCTCTCTGCGAGATGGAAACCATTATTAGCCAAGTATACTAACAAAGTTAATCACAATTCAAAGATGACATTTTCTACATATTAAGTTTAAGGAGTTTGTTTTGGTTTACAGAATAGAGAACTAAAGAACAAGGAATTGTTTGGAAGTAATAGGAATATAGAGTAGTATTTGAGTGAAAAACATTTTTTTTATCGACAATTGACATGTTTCGCCACCTTTGAGGAAGATAAAGCAGATAAACCGTTGTCAGCTGATAGAGTTAATACAAGTTCTCTTTTCGGCCGTCTGCTGGGAGTTGAAGTTAAAATACATTCTTTTTTTCGGCCGTCTTCTGGGAGTTGAAGTTAAAATACTGTTACGATTCTATCTCCTACTCAGGCCTTCTGTAAACACTGCTAAACACAACACATCAAGAACTTGACAACAAGGCTCCAAATAATCTGGTACTTTAATAAGGGTCAAATAAAACAGCCAATACGACACAATTGGCAACAAAATAAACTACTACTACCGTACTGAACTCTACTGTCTCTATTTCTTCCTGGACTCGTACATAACACTTGAGGACTCGACCAGGACCGACTTCATGGCTGACTAACAGTCCCGGTCTCAACTCTCTCCGGTCTTGAACTGCCGCTTTCTTACACACTGTGTCTCTGGTCCACGCCGGCTTATGATCAGATGGCCATAACACGGGCCCTATTCACGTGCAAAGTTCATGCCAGTACTGTCCCTTACCCTTCAATATGGCACACTAAACTGTATTACTGGCTTGTGTCACATATGTCAGCTGAGCCTACATTTAACCATTTCGCGCCGCCAATAGGGTCATAATAATACATTCTCTTTTTGGCCGTCTGCTGGGATTTGAAGTTAAAATACATTCTCTTTTTGATCTATGCGCCTTTCTTCAACTACAAACTTTCATCGAGACTCGAATGTCAATTTTGATCTATTCTGTCTCAATTGACATTCAACGTATTGGGGAGGGGGGGGCCCACCAACATATTCTTGCACCCGGGCCTATGGGTACCTTGCTACGCCACTGCGCATAGGTTGCAGTGACCCTAAAGGCCGGCCCTGAATGCAACATACATCAAGGTCACTCAAATCTTGTATAGAATTTAATTATAAAACGAAATTACCTTCATTGACCACGGGGCCACAGAACATAAACTTTTGACCAACCTTCTCCATTCCCTTGTCTTTCTCCTTGACTTGAATCTTTTGAAAGTCCAGTCCATTCTTTGATGTTGTTTTCAAATCGGTTTCTCGGTCTGCCCCCTTTATCTCTTCACTGGTAGCTTATTGTTCCCTAAAACAATTTATTTGCAAACCCGTTGGCCCTCATGCTATGCCTATACAGTTCAAGCTTACATTGTTTGCCAAAAGTCAGAAGGTCATAATGGGACCCAATAGCCAATGTGATCCTCTTTCGATTTTTTCTCCATTGTGAGAAGATCATGTTAACCTTCTGTAGCATCTCAGTTCCAGTTTCCTCTCTAGTTCTGCAGTTAGCGTCCAAGATTCACAAGCAAACAAAAAAATAAATAAATATAATTTGTTGATTACCTTAGTTCCGATTCAGACTGATTTCTCAGTCGCGCGCACCTGTCTGCAGACATTTTCCCACAGACTTGATCAAGGTAACCTTTCTGAAAATGTTAAAGAGAATTTTTTGTTTTAAGACAACGATTACGGATAGAGATAGGAATGGATAGAAGTTAGTAGAGTCCCCGGGACCAAAGTTTTTGTAGATGTCCCCCCCCCACTTTTTTGAAAGCTTTAATACAATTCCACTTATTATTAAAATTATGGCTTTTATATAGCGCTGCTTTCATGCTTATAGCATGCTCAGAGCGCTTTGGTCCAATCTCAGTTGTGGACCAGTTGGGGGGGGGGGTATCCGTGCTGCTTTTAGGCGCTCAGTAAACACAACTCTGCCCGAGTCGGGTGTCGAACCCCGAGCCCCCTTCATAGGTAGCCAAGCCAAGCCAAGTTCAAGCGCACTTAGCCTCTCGACCACGCTTCCCTAATAATATTAATATCTTAAAGCATACCATATTTGAGAACCATCGTCAGTTTAATCTCATTTTCCTTCTTTAACTCTCTCTCTCTCCTAATTGACGACGCCAATGTTGATCAGACCCCCATTGAACTAAATATAGTTTTGGATTTATAAACTTGAACTTGTGCTGTGTAAAAAAGAGCACACATTCCCCTACAATTCAATACCAAATACAACATTTTCTGATAACAAACAAAAAAGTTATTGAAGTTTAATCATAACAGGAGAGTGAAATACACATGAGCAAAACGAATAGGCTACTACCGAAACGAGCAAAATAATTAAGGAGAGAGAGTTTAAATAGCATTTATTTCTATATTGTAATTTTGGAAGACCTTGATGACCACTTTGTCATCCAGGGGGCTGAGGGGTTTGCACTGGGGTTTTATGCCTCCTCCTGTGGCTGGTAAGACCTATGTGAGCTCGGTATGTTAGGCCGCACACTGTGCAGGTTATTCCAGCTGGAGCTAGTGTCCTTGACCTTGCTTTTCTTCTCTGGCGTTTTTCTTCTGCCAGTGTGGTTCTCTTTTCCTCAGCAACCTGTGCCCCAGTTTTCACAGCGCGACGCCATGATGCTCTGTCATGTGCCTCTGTCTCCCAGGTGCCTGGGTCTATGCTGAACGCCTTCAGAGAAGCTTTGAGGTTGTCCCTGAAGCGCTTTCTTTGACCACCTTGCGAGCGCTTTCCTTCCCTTAGTTACAAGAGTGACAAGTGACATGCGCTGAAATTTGGATTAAAGTGAGGAGGATTCGCGCAACACGTCGACCTCACTCTCTCGCCCTAAAGCCCATCCTTTTCCGGAAGCAAGATTTGGTAGTATACAGTACACTCGAAATGTGTCAAGACCGTGACAACAATGATGTGACTTCATTAATTAACGACAATAATGTCATCTGATTTATTTACGACAAGGATGTCCATAAATTAAGTATTGACCTAAATAAAACAATATACAATGACATCACTGAATTTGATGTCATATTGGACGTTTTGATTAGCCAATTTTTTTGTTTGTTTTACTTTCACAGGCAATAAATAGTACTTACCAGAGCCTTAGAGTTTGGCCAAATGGAGGAGCTGATCTTGTAGTTGTACGTATTGAGGCTGTAGACAGAAATAGAAAGTTCATGTCAGTGAAAAATAATCACAGAAGAGTAAAAACAACAACAGCTCGTCCCATATGCTAGGACAAATTTGTACAAGTGCTCCTTCTTCCCTAGTGCTATCAGAGCATGGAATGGGTTGCCTGAGCCAGCCAGGAAAAACCTGTCATCCCTTCATGGTAGAGTGGAGGAAGCAGGAAGACAGCTGAACTATGAAAAAAAAAATGGACTGGTCTTTCTCTTGATATCTTGATGGATGCTGACCGGGAAAAAAGTGGAGAGATTTGGTGACGCAAACTGTCACAGCTTCCCTTTGTGTGTGCGTAGCAGAACAACACCAGTCCACTACGGGCCTGACTACGGAATGTTGACCCAACTGACCCCTTACCCGGCATCATGGCCTTAGTTATTTTGAAATGTTTTATTTTTTATTGTTATGACAGTTATGGTACAGCGTTTCAACTGTTATTGTTACTTAACTTTTAGTTCAGTCTTCGCCTTTGACTTGTACACATTTAATAATGCTAAAGGTCATGACCTCAACACACCCTTTTCTGCCCTGTTTCAACACTGCAAATATATTTCGACATCCTAAAGCTAAAGACCTCCACGTCCGTCATTTCCGTGTGATTGTTAAAAGAGCTGAGCTGAAGGCTCTTCGAACTCTAGGCGTGTAAAAGCCTGCTTGAACAAACCGTTCTGTCTGGAAGAGGTCCAAGTCAATGCCTATGTTAGACATTGCTATGTCCGACGTATCTGGCACTCCGGGCGCATGGACTAGAATACATGGCCGAAGGTCGAGCACAGCGGGAACCCCCGCCATTTTCCTATGTTGTACCAGGCATTGATATAACGGTCCCTTGAGGAACGTCGTATGGATTATCGACAAGGACGTGGGAGCTCTCTTTCAACTCAAGCTCTCGCATTCCCTTGAACACTCACACAGGAGTTTTGTTTTGCTATTCATTTCTCAAGTAATCGTTTCCACCCGGATGCCACGTTGAGGCAGAATAGCGTACCCGGGTCAGTCATTTCCTACTCGTCATCTAGATATTAAGGAACACGGTTTCGTTATTATAGTAAGCTCCCTTTACCTGCAATCAGACTGACACTCATCACACGGGGGATCACTATTGTCTTCTTTTTTCCAACATTGGTACACTGGAGATAAAGATAGAGATGTTATATTGGTATATTGGAGATAAAGATAGAGATTATGTATTGGTACAATGCAGATAAAGATATAGATTTCAGAATTGGTACATTGATGCACTGGAGATAAAGATTGAGCTTTTTGGAACATAGGTACACTTTATATAAAAATAGAGTTGTTATACTGGTACATTGGTACGCTGTAGATAAAGATAGAGATGTTATATTGTGGTACATTGGTACGCTGTATATAAAGATAGAGATGTTATATTGTGGTACATTGGTACGCTGTAGATAAAGATAGAGATGTCATAGTGGTACATTGGTACGCTGTAGATAAAGATAGAGATGTTGTATTAATACCTTCCAAATTTACCTTCAATTCCTAAGACACAGCTTCGCACGGGTTTGTCAACTACTGATGTATTTTGTTTATAATAGTCTTACCTCAATGAGTGTCCGTTGAGGGTCAAGATTGTGCCTATAGCTGAACTTTGACCAAAGGCCATGGATTAGAGATGATTATTGAAATACATGCGAGACATCGCCTGAGGTATCTTATCTTATCTTATAAAATACAGTCGTTACTTAAAAAAAGAAGATGATTACGTCATATGCGTGTCCCACTAGATCTCCTAGATCAAACTAGTCTCTAATGTTAATCAATGACTTAAACTCCATAACCGAGAGGCCCGGAGATCCCCGCGAGAGAAGCCTGCGTATTCATATATTGTACTGACACTAACCGTGCGAGAGTAACCACCACAATGTATTGCCCCCCCCCCCCAGTGAAAACTGGAGTCAAATTAGGACGGTCTGACGGAGCCTTTTGTTTTCATTTGCCCCGCGTGCAGTGCGCGTGTTTGCTGGAACGAGCTGTGGGAGCCCACTGAAGGAAATGTTTCCTTTTAGCCTTTCTGTCTCCCTTATCAGAAATCTTTTCGGGGGTGGTACGATGAGACCTGGAATGTAACACCGAAATAGTCCCCCCCAAACAGCCTTGACAATACGTCAGTTGTTAAGAATAGATCTGGCTGATTGCATTGCATTGTAAGCGAACAGCCATTTAATCAGATCAAAAATACAACGGACCGCACCTTAAAAAGGGTCCTCCTCACATCAGCCCACACGTTAATAAGGCCACCGGTACATCAGAGCACTAGTTAATAGGGTCACCAGTACACCGTACCTCAAATTAATAGGATGACCAGTATATCAGAGAATTAGTTAACTGGACAACCATAACATCGGACCGTCGGCTAAGAGGACAACCACTACATCAGACCACCCGTTAATGTGACCACTATTCGACCTACTAGTTAAAAGGAACACTGGTACAATGAACCACCAGTTCCCGGTACATGAGACCACTAATCAATGGGGCCACCGGTAAATATGACAATTATTCAATAGGATCATTGGACCATCTGTTAATAGCACTACTGGTACGTTGGACCATCTGTTGATAGCACTACTGGTACATTGGACCATCTGTTGATAGCACTACTGGTACATTGGACCATCTGTTGATAGCACTACTGGTACATTGGACCATCTGTTGATAGCACTACTGGTACATTGGACCATCTGTTGATAGCACTACTGGTACATTGGACCATCTGTTGATAGCACTACTGGTACATTGGACCATCTGTTGATAGCACTACTGGTACATTGGACTATCAGTTAATAAAACAAACGGCAATTCTTCTAATTAACATTAGTACCAGTGTGTCAAACCCTTTTAAAACACATTCTTTTCATATTAATGCTTTTGAAAAAGAGAATTTGTACCATAATATTTGGGGTCGTTTGGGAATATGAGGTAGAATCATAATGTAAGAAAGGGACACCCGGACATTACTCTAATTAAATGATTAGCAATGGTTAACCTTGTGGCTAATTAATATAAACAATACAGGGCCTTTCTGATAGATGAGCACAAACTCTCGTTTTGAGAATAACAATGTATTATTTGAAAAGAGAGTTAATGCTCGCCTGCGTTTTGGATTAGTTTGTAGCGGTTTGGATTAGTTTGTAGCGGTTTGGATTAGTTTGTAGCGGTTTGGATTAGTTTGTAGCGGTTTGGATTAGTTTGTACCAGCTAAGTGAATGTTCTAGTGTTTTCTTAAGTGAATATGTTATATGTGGAATATATCATTATAGCTTATTTATGGATATTAAAGTTTATTAATGGTATCAAATATTTGTAACATATATACAAATTGATCCAATGATCCAATGATTGATTGATTGATCTAGATCTATTGTGCATGGACTTTCATTGTGTTGCTATTCTCTGCAGTAAAATCTCTAGACTCTACTGTTAAGTTGCATACATTGTGTCATTAAAACAAGTTATAAAATATAAATATATGTATAACAGAAACAACAATAATAAGGCTGCTACAATTGTTCCAAACATACTTTTACTAGACAAACATTTTCTATACAAACATTTTGATATTCAAACATTTCCAAGGCATACATTTTCTATACAAACAATTTCCCGATACAAACATTTCCAAGGCATATATTTTTTATAGTGGAAAGTATGGTCGAGAGGCCAAGTGCGCTTGAACTTGGCTTGGCTTGGCTACCTAGAAGGGGGCTCGAGGTTCGACACCCGACTCGGGCAGAGTTGTGTTTACTGAGCGCCTAAAGGCAACATGGAAAAGATACTCCCAGATACCCCCTCCCCCCACTGGTCCACAAAAGGGATTGGACCAAAAGCGCTCTGAGCATGCTATAAGCACGAAAGTAGCGCTATATAAAAGCGATAATTATTATTATACAAACAATCACATTCAAACATTTCCAACGCATACAATTCCTATGCAAACATTTCCTAAACTTTTCCTAGACAAATATTTTGACCTACTTACGTTCATCGTTGTCGCCACAGTAGTCGACCGTTTCAAATCCTTCAGGCAGATCCACATTGTCGTAAAAGGTTGTTTTACAGTGACATTTTTCAAGGGCGTTTCTCGCGGAGCACAAAGCCATGCAAAACTGAAAAAAGGCACCATTACGATACGTGTTTGTGGTATCTACTTTTTGGTAATTAGCCAATACAAGTGAAACTATTTGACAAGTTAAATCACGCAATAAAACCTGAAGACATATTGACCCATTTTCGTGTGACCTTCGACCTAAAGGTATTTAGTAAAGTAAAGTTCCCCTTTCAGACCTTGTGGTCTATTGAGCAGATGATGAAAGGGTCATCTGTTTCTGTGACCGGTTAACAAGGGTGTCATGTGGCCAGCACAACGACCAACCGCCTTTACTTTCCCCCAACTAATGTCAAGTACCCATTAGAGCTGGGTGGACTCAAGAGGCGCCAGAAGATCCCGAAATTAAAAATCCCAGTCTTCACCAGGATTCGAACCCCGGTCTCCGGTTCGGAAGCCAAGCGCTTTACCGCTCAGCCATCGCGCCTCCTCCTCAAGGTATTTAGGCTACGTAAATTTGGTTTATAATTTCCTAGTCATTGAATCAAAAGAGATATGAGTGGCTAAGAGGCAGACACAATTAATTAATTAGTTAATTAGTTAATTCCTGATAATATATTGTTATAAACCTGGTGGTGGCACAGATGGGGGTAGTGGTGTGTGTGTAGTCAGCCGCCGCTAATCGCCCCAGGCCAGCGCTAAACGAGCGGTCAACCGTGACGAGTTACGACGGTCAGCCGAGTCCAGTGATAACAGGACGGTTCGGGAAGGATCGCCGTCGTGAACAGAGCTCAGGAGCGTCACGAGAGTTGTAGTCATCTGACCACCTAGAAACGTCCAGCGGCGTTCTGTCCGGTTCGAGAAGGCCAGTAGGGACCCTATATAAGAGCGGAGGTGTCGCAGTCAAGACGGTCGAGAAAAGGAGCTCAATACAGCAAGGTTCAGAGCCCGGTTCACTACAGTCCGGTCGACTACAGCACAGTTCAGCGGTTAGGTTCTGTACGGAGCATTACGACGGTTCAGTGCGGAGTACTATCAAGTACAGTTGAGACGAACGGCGTCTTGATCTTAGTCTGCGATCGAGTCCGACACAACGAACCTAGTGTGTGAAGTCAGTCCGGAATTGTTGAACCCAGTGCAAGCCCGGAACGAGACGGAGAGGGCAAGTGCAAGAGTTGATACGGCGGAACGGTGTTATCGCAGAGATATTTGTACAGTGTAAGTGTTGCCAATTGTACAGTATTGGCTGTTATTTATCAACTATTAAAGTGTAACGTTACTTTGGAGCCCTGAGTTGTCAAGTTCTTTAAGTTGGTGGTGTATGGTGCAGTTTGCAGAGAGCCTGGATAGTGAGATTCGTAACAATATTATAATGTATCAAATGTTTCTTGGAGTCGGGTTTTTAGTGAACTGGTTTCCCTTTTACACAGATTTATCTTACACCTCTGAACGATCCCAGCGTTTTTACGTCCACAAATGTTCATGTTTTTTCTGCCTGGAAAGCCAACACCATGGGACAGACAAGCTAATCCTAAGCGTATGTGTGTTCCATATTTGTATTTTTTCGTTTGTTTGTTAGCGAAGGAAGGCCGCGTGGCCCAAACGTCCAGTGTTTTTACTGGGCTGGTGAGTTGGCTATGTCTATTGTATCTATATTCATGGATGTTCAGCCCAGCAAAAGTAAATATTTTTTTTTATCTCATGGTTTTGATTATGGACATAGCCAGAGGGGTCGAAGATCAATTCCCCATCCCCCGAAATGAAATACCTCCCCTCCCCCTTCCAAGCAGGGAGTGGTGTTGGAACTTTGAGATTGTTTTTTTTTTCTCTTTAATTTTCTTTTGAAATTTTAACGTTAAACCATCATTTACCTCGGCGCCATGGGCGTAAATAAGTTTGGCACCCCCCCCCCCTGCCCCCAAGTTCTGAAAGGGATACTTTTTTTTTTTTGCTGGCATATTAAATAACGAAGGCGTTTGGTCGTTGTGTTTGTCACATGACACCCTCGTTAATGGTAGGCCATAGAAACAGGCGAACCATGCACCATTTACCGATATAGGTCAAAATGTCTTATAAAGGAACTTTTACTTTTTACTTTACTTTTTACTTTCCTTTTTTACTTTACTTTTTTACTTTACTTTTTACTTTACTTACTTTACTTTATTTACTTTACTTACTTTACTTTTTACTTTACTTTTTTACTTTCCTTTTTAATTTACTTTTAATTTACTTTTTACTTTACTTTTTTACTTTACTTTTTACTTTACTTTTTACTTTACTTTTTACTTTACTTTTTTACTTTACTTACTTTACTTTTTACTTTACTATTTGCTTTACTTTTTACTTTACTTTTTACTTTACTTTTTACTTTACTTTTTACTTTACTTTTTACTTTACTTTTTACTTTACTTTTTACTTTACTTTTTAATTTAATTTTTACCTTACTTGTAGCGTGATTACCTGGAAGCGTGCATATCTGTTTCATTATCTCATTCAATCAAATGAAAGGTGAAATATGGGTTGCCGAGAGAGAAAACCGCTTGGCTACCTTTCATCGGGGCACGAGTTGGAAATCCGACTATAGCTGTGTTGTGTTTACTGAGTGGCTAGAAACAGCACGGAAAACCTTCTCCCCCCCCCCCCCCCACACACACTCCAAAAAAAAAAAAGACTGGACCAGACCACACTGAGCGTGCTATAAGCTGTGTGGGATGCATTGGACGACAGTACGCTTGAACTTGGCTTGGAAAACCTTAAGAACGGGGTTTGAGGTTCGACACCCGACTTGAGCAGAGTTTTCTGAGACTAAAGGCAGCACGGAAAACCTTCTCCCGGATACCCCCCTTCTCCCACTAGTCCACAAATGAGATTTGACCATAGCGCGGTGAGTAAGCTATAAGCATGAAAGTAGTGCGATATAAAAGGCTATAATTATTTAAAGTAATTAGAAGACGAAATGCTCTAACTTACTGTTTCAGTGTAGACGTAGTCGTAATTCTCAAAGTAATCGCTGTTACTGTGGTCGACGCAGTCTCCATAAGGCTGGGGTAAATACTGCGTCTGAAGCTGATTGAAATACGTGGCAACATTTTATTTCTATGAACATTGAAACTGTTTAAATCGACATTCCATTGGGAATTAAAGTTATCTACTCTTTGTTTACACTTTGAAATTATATTATTCAAGATTCTGTTTACCATTTGTAAACAACAAAATACTTGAAAAAATAGCTTGATAAAAAAAAAATAATTACGCGCAAAGTGGGAACTGCATACACACTATAACAACATCTAAATGAGTGGATATTGATCTTCGCATTTAATCCTATTCATTATTATTACTTATCATTCTAATCTAAATAAATGCAAAGTCTTCGGGCGCCTCTGAGTCCGCCCAGCTCTAATGGGTACCTGACATTAGTTGGGGAAACGTAAAGGCGATTGGTCGTTGTGCTGGCCACATGACACCCTCGGCCACTGAAACAGATGACCTTTACATCATCTGCCCTATAGACCACAAGGTCTGAAACGGTAAATTAGTGTTGTTTTTTTTTTTACATAGAGTCGAAGTCGAAATCAAATGCTTCCTCTATATTGAAATTGCTTTGAGCTATAAACTCGAGAGCTTAGAAAATTGTATTTTTTCTGAGCTAAAAAATGGAAACAGGAATGATCATAGATCTTTCAAGACGTACATGTTATAACACTTCCTTTTTTTTTGTACGCCGGATACACCAATAATATAGGTATTTAAAAGTGTTTCCGCCATGCGTGAAAGACATAACGATTTGAGGCCATGAGGTCGCCATAATTAATTGGATTTGAGGCCATGAGGTCGCCATAATTAATTGGATTTGAGGCCATGAGGTCGCCATAATTAATTGGATTTGAGGCCATGTATGTGAACTAATGCTGTGTACTAGATGGTATGTGAACTAATGCTGTGTACTAGATGGTATGTGAACTAATGATGTGTACTAGATGGTATGTGAACTAATGCTGTGTACTAGATGGTATGTGAACTAATGCTGTGTACTAGATGGTATGTGAACTAATGCTGTGTACTAGATGGTATGTGTACTAATGCTGTGTACCTACCAATCTGAGGGCGATGTTTGACTGAGTTCCTGGTAAAATTTGAAATCCTTCAAACTCCGGGTTCGGCATTGAATTCGGATCATGCAATATAATTTTAAATCCGATACTTTCACGTATCTCTTCAATGTATTCATCGATTTCCAAGAAAAACTGGAGAAGAATACCTGCAACAAAGAGACACAATACACATGACTTAAATCTATGACCATAGGAGATAAACTTACAAATACACATGATATAAATATACGGATCCAGGAGATAAATAGACAAATACACATGCTATAAAGATATAGATCATTACATCTGAGACAAAAAATAAATGTACTTGAGACATAAAAATACACCTGAGAAAAATACATAGTTCAATACATATAAATACATCTGGGACAAATAAGTACATCTAAAACATATAAATACATATGAGGCACATCTTTTATTCCATACGCTAGAAGAAATTCGTACAAGTGCTCAATCTTCCTTAGTGCCATTAGAGAATGGAATGGGTTGCCTGAATCAGCCAGGAAAACCAGTGACTTAACAGAGTTTAAGTCATTGATGTACATGTATGACTAGATTGACTAATGCGTAGGACGTAATTATCTCCTTTTTAAAGTAACGTCTGCAGTATATTAGATAAGGAAAGACTGATGCACCTGAGAGAAATTTAATGGAAAGATGTCATAAATAAATTAATGACATTTTGTGTTTCTGACTATGGAAAAATGTGAGAAAACAGAAAGTATTGATCAACAACAACAACAATAACAACACCAAAAGCAACAAAAGCAACAACAGCAGCAACAACAACAGATGCTACAACAACAACAGCCATAGCAACAACAACAACAAAACACAGAGCAACAACAGCAACATCAGCAAATACAAAAGTAACAGCAACAGTACCAACAGCAGCAGCAACAACAACAACAGCAACAACAACAGCAGCAACAACAACAGCATCAGCAACAGCTACAACAGCAACAGCTACACCAACAGCAGCAGCAGCAACAACAACACCTACAACAACAACAACAGCAGTAACAACAACAGCAACATCAACAATAACAACAACAGAAGCAACATCAACAACAACAGCAGCAGCAGCAGCAGCAACAACAACAACAAAACAGCATAAACAACAACAACAACAACAGCAACAACAAAAAATATAAATGTATTTTTCTTAGGAAAGATTTCTTCTGACTCAAAATATTCGCACAAGCGTATAACTAACGGGCATCTTTTTTTTTAGAGACCAATATCTTAGTAAAAGACCAGTCTCCTTTAATTGACTTTTTTACGTTCACCTATCCCTTAGTCTATTGGTCCGTTGGGGCACTATGCAAGACTCATCAACCGTCTTTCTCCATTCCTCTCTTTCTTTCGTCTTAGTAAGAAACCATTTCAATGGCAGGCCCGTCCATTCTTTTATCTTGTCATCCATCTCTTTCTTTGTCTGCCTCTTCTTCTTGTTCCCTGAAGGAAGGTCTTTGCGAGCCCTGAAGATCTTGTAATATGACCATAAATTTTAAGCTTGGCTAGCAATGGCTGATTTTGAACCTTGTGGATGAGCCACAGACCTGGACGACATGGCAACGAGCTGTTGTTCTCCACTGCCCACAGGTCGCAGGTCAGTGTTGGGGCCTTCTAGAACTTATTGTCTTGGCCTCCCCACGCTCCCCCACGTATAGTTAAAGTATACATGGGGTGGTTAGTGCCAGCGCGAGAGTCGCTGTGATAAAATACTCAAACTCGACAATGACGGCTTAATAGTTGTTAAAGTTTTAAAAATAGAGACTATGAATACTCTCTACCTCCTTGGGTCCCATCGTTAATCTCAAACCATGTGGTGTCCAGAGTGTAGCAGTTTCCATAGTAGATATTCTGGAACACCGTAATGTTACTGCAAAAATATTGGCACTCATGCATTAGTTAAACATCTAGCACTAAACCATAATTTTTACACATATTTAATCTTTAATTTCTAGTCTTCCATTTTCTAATCTGCGGGGCACACACAGGAACTATGATAATGCTTAATTTAACAATATTATATATATATATATATATATATATATATATATATATTGTGTTTTTATGTAAAAAAAATATGTGCCGGTACTCAGAGATGGATTGCCTAACTTTTGACTACTAATAAATTAATAATAAACGTTAAAATACAAGAAAAGTCATACTTTTTTCCTCAAATTTTACCGTCACATAAAAGTATATATATATATGTGTGTGTGTGTGTGTTTGTATGTGTCAGTTGTCAGGTAAAAGAAAAAAAATGTAATAAGCCTCGAACGACACTATATAAAGGGGACTAATTCAGCCTAAATGACCACATCAGTCAAGTAGTATTTCTTTCCATTGTTTGAGATACTAAACAAACAAAAAATATTACCAATAGATAAGTTAATTAACTAATTGGTTGTTTTTTTTTAATTGATTGTTGGGTAAAAAAAATATATTTTTGCAAAATTTTAGCTTGATCTTAGAGGCAAAGTGGGTGAACAAGATTTTTACCAGACAAACCAACACATAGACATACAGACAGAGTGAGTTGATATAATCTCTTGCAAACATATGTTTTATAATAAATAACATTCTTAATATTTAAAAAAATATCATTTCCAAAAACTTATTTTAAAAGGTGTATTCTACTAAGTCTATAAAAAAATGTATTTTACCACAATGATACTATACTTACCTTTGGCCACAACCGTTTGTACCGCCACAGTATACAAGTATGTCCTCAAGCTGGTGTCCTACTTTTGCTCGTATCTCACTGTAGATAAAAACATAAAGTAAAGGTCTACCTTTTAGACCAGGGGCGGCCAAACTTTAAACCCTATGCGTCAATTATGTTCACTTCTAATGTAATTGCGGCACACAAACTTGTAATCCATTTCTTTGAAATATGATCATTTTGACATATTTGGCAGTTTCATATACACAGTATAATCGTTTTTATGGAAATCATACATTTATAATAGAATGGGAAGTGGTAGCAGAGAGGTAGCAGAGAGGTAGCAGAGAGGTAGCTATTGTAGAGGAAGGAATTTCAAACACATACACAAAATACAAGATAAATCGTACTTACTATATGGGCATTTCTGTAGGAGTATTGATAATTTTAATTGATCCTTTATGAATATACTACTAATTAATTATGAATACTGTTCGCAGTTTTAAATTTAAACAAATATTTCTTATGCAGGCAAGTTAATTAGCCTAATGAGGTTTAAATTTGTTTTGTTTTGAATAAAAATGAAATAGTATTACTTAAGTTCGCAACTGAAAGCCATTGACACTTCTTCATTTTTGTACCAGACAGTCGCGACCTCAGTTTTGTTTACCATTATTTGCAAGTATGTAATGCAGGGGTTCTCAACCTGTGGCTCGCGACCCCTTTGGGGGGTCGATTGGCGATTTGCCAGGGGTCGCCTAAGACCCTCCGAAAAATGGATAGTTATTATCTACTCTTCTATTGCTGTGTGTGTGTGCGGGAGGGGGGGGGGTCGCGTCAGAGTGGGGGATTGTAAAAAGGGGTCGCCGAGACTAAAAGGTTTGATGTAATGATGTAATGGGTTCGCTTTGTTGATCCAAAGCGACAGGAATAATTTTGGGTTACTGGTTCAAGTACTTCTACCTATCATTGGTGGTGCTCTATGAGTACAGACACTAAAGAGTTTACTAAATTTAATTGATAGTTTTCCAAACATGACTCTGCTTTCTGAAATATGTTGGGTTCTATTATTTTTGTATGAAGTGAATCGAGGTCAATAAGTCCTTTGAAGATGTTTTAATTACTATCCATTTCTCTTATAAAATGCTACTGCTAGGTAATATCACAAATTTCAGAAGAGTCGTCAAGGAGAATTGCTTCTTTCACAACTTTTCCTACCAAAGAGATTTTAAATCCTATTTGTTTCCTATTCTTATCTTATATAATACAGACGTTACTTCAAAAAAAGAAGATGATTACGTCCTAGGCGTCATGCATTTAGTCATGCATGTTAACCAATGACTTAAATTCTGTCAAGTCACTGGTTTTCATGGCTAGCTCAGGCAACCCATTCCATGCTCTAATAGCACTAGGGAAAAAGGAGTATTTGTACCAATATAACAATAATGGTCTTTCGATATCCTGCTAGGGTCAGCTGGTCAGCGTAGAAGGGGGATTTTTTTTTTTACGCAAACCATCACAGCAGCCCTACGATTCACAATAGAGATAACAGATGTCGATGAAAAGGATAATGAGAGAAGGAAGAGGAGGATATATGTGAGATTTATTTCACAATTTGATTGCGATTTAAATTAGAACATGTATAAAAAAAACATCGATATTTAAAGATTTGTAAATTAAAAAAAAATAAGAGAAAGAGAAAGAGAGAGAGAGAGAGAGAGAGAAAGAGAGGGAGAGATAGCAAGAGAGACAGAGAGAGATACAGAGAGGGATGCAGAGAGGGAGAGATATAGAGAAAGAGAGAATTAAAGAGGGAGAGATAGCAAAGAGACAGAGAGAGATACAGAGAGGCAGAGAAAGAGACAGAGATACAGAGAGGGAGATATAAAGAGAGAGACAGAGAGATACAGAGAGGGAGAGATAAAGAGAGAGAGAGAGAGAGGGAGAGATAGCAAGAGACACAGAAAGAGATACAGAGATGGAGAGAAATAGAAAAAGAGAGACAGAGAAGAAGAGTTAGAGAGAGACAGAGAGAGATACACAGAGAGAGAGAGAGTTAAAGACAAAGAGACACAGAGAGAGATAAAGAGAGGGAAAGATAGAAAAAAAAGAGAAATGAAAGAGTTGAAACGCGAGACAGTGATTGTCACGAGACGTAACGCGAGAGAGAAAGAGCGAGAGAAAGACAAATAAACAACTGACACAAACAACAAATGAGACGAAAAAGAGACAGAGAAGAAAAAAAAAACAGGTTACAAAGACAGTCTGTGTAGAAACACAAACTCAAAATCGGCCCCCAAAGTTGTTCACCCAGGCAGGACAAAAAAAGACAGGCTTCAATATTTTCAGAAAGAATATCATAATGAGATTCTATCAAAGGCAAATGACAGAGAAGAATGGAGAAAGAAGTTTGACAGATCCTGTGTGGTGCCCCAAAGTCCAGCAGACCAAGGGATAGGTGAAACTGAATGTGAAGTTAGATGTGAACCTGGCCTAACTGATGTCTTATAATGATTATCTACTTGATCTAATTGTTTTGTAAAGGGTCAATCTCTTATTCAAAGCCTCAAGAAAAACACATTTCCTTGAAAAAATAAATTCCTTTAGTTTTCTGTACTGTGTGGGGTCTGCATTCCTGCAGCTCACGCGATAATATGAAAAAATACTTATTAATTGTTGTTTTAAATTAGGTTCAACTTATTTGCATAGTAAATAGATTTTTTTCCTCTTTAAAAAATGTTAACTAGTTATTTGTAAATGTAGTAGTTTGTATGACAGAACTTACATAACTTAGCAATACAACTGTAAAAAAAACAACAATTTTGTTTACCAAAAGTCTAAAACCATTTGCATAAATGTGTTAATGAATTAGTAGATATATATAGTTTGTGGTATAGAAAAACAACAACTCCAGTATTTGTTACTATTAATAGTGAATAGTTGTAAAAATGGTGTATTTTTATGAAAAAAACTGCTTGCATAATTGATTTAAAAAATTAGATTTTTCGCTTTCAGAAAAAAAAAAAAGTAGCCGTTGCATCAGAACTTGAATGCTCTAAAATACCATGATGTCCAATTTTCATTTTCTCTTCTAGTTTCTGACATTTAAACGTTACGGACACACAAAACTGATAGCGTCTTTCCCCCGCTAAAAAGATGAAAATGAGTCTTGTATTTTATGTGGTACAGTCGGAAGGTTCTGGTTTTTATGTTTGATGAAAATACCGACAATGATTACATATATTGATCTTTGATGAAAATACCAGCAATGATTAGATATATTGATCTTTGATAAAAATACCGACAATGATTACATATATTGATCTTTGATGAAAATACCAGCAATGATTAGATATATTGATCTTTGATAAAAATACCGACAATGATTACATATATTGATCTTTGATGAAAATACCAGCAATGATTAGATATATTGATCTTTGATAAAAAATACCGACAATGATTACATATATTGATCTTTGATGAAAATACCAGCAATGATTAGATATATTGATCTTTGATAAAAATACCGACAATGATTACATATATTGATCTTTGATGAAAATACCAGCAATGATTAGATATATTGATCTTTGATAAAAATACCAGCAATGATTAGATATATTGATCTTTGATAAAAATACCGACAATGTTCAAATGTGTTGATGATTGATGGGCATATAAACATGAACTACCTGCTCAGGTGTTCCAATCCATAATAGACTATATCACCCGTTGTATTGGGAATATTTTCCAAAGCCTTGTATTCTACAACACTCTGCGTACGTAGAACAAGCAATTAGAACAAACAAAGATTATCTAAGGGAAACAACTGCCAATTACTGCCATTTATATGAAAATGGCAAGGTTTAGTTCCCTTAAAATGAAACACAATTCATTAATTAGTACTAAATGATTAAAAAAAATTTTTTCTTGGATTGATTCGTGTATTGTAAATAATTATACACAATTTTAACTTGATCCGAGAATGGGATAAATAAGAGAAAACGTGTCAAAAAAGTAATGATGGTACTAAATCCATATATACATACACATCTCTCATTCCCCTTATTTCGATATCAAACAAAATAATTAATCACCAATAATTAATTTATTAATTGATGAACTATTTTTATTGATTCCTGTCTTGTCAGGTCTAATGAACAATCGTGAAAAGTTTTAGCTTGATCCGAAAATGGCAGGTGTGAGAAAAAAAACATGTTTAAAAGTTTTTACTTGACAGACAGACTGAACGACAGTCAGACTGACAGACTGAGTTGATTTAAGCTTTGTACAAATATTTTCCTATCAAATAAATCAAACTATGTTTTACAAGAGGAGTTATACAGTTGACCAAGGATCTATATCTTTTTGTTCTTGAAGGCTTTAAGCATATCTCAGCTAATGATAGATTGTAAAGTAATAAACTAATGAAAATGGACCTCATTCACCAATCGTAAACAAACAACATTTAGTCACATGATCTTATTGATAAAAGAACGAAAAAAAAAACTGTCACGTGACAACCACATGAATTAAACATGAGATCGTAAATTATAGAGAAGAGATAGAGCACCACGTGGCTAAATGTTGTTTGTTTACGGTTGGTGAATGAGGTCCATTGTAAATTATTATTTTATTAGCTACCGTTGAGAATCCAAACTTTTAAAGTACTTTTATTAGAAACGTATGTTCTTAAAACACATAAAAACTACCGAATCAAAATCTAAACATGTTTAGTCTGCATGACTGTAGTTCTCTCTGTACCAAATGATGGAGCCCCACGTGTCTTAGGTCATCTAAGTTTGTCTTTTCAATGTTTATACTCGGTGACCTAGTGACGTCAATATTACTCTCTAAGCGTTTTCATAATTATTATAGAGCATGTAAAAGATTAGAGATTACTACACAAAATAAAACATAACTATATATTTGGTAGATTCAGTAAATATCAATTGCGTCATTTGTTCGTCTACATTAGCCAGCGCTCTAAGTGAATGAATTTAAAATACAAAGGAACAATAAAAGAGCAGTATTTAAAATGTACATTACCTCAGAAGATGGGTTCCTTGAATAGGATAAAAAAACAACAACCAAGAATATAATATTTATATAAATGTGGGTGGGTGGGGGGGTGAAAGAGAAGAGAGAGGAGGGGGGGGGAGAAAATGAGAAAGACAGAGAGGGAGAGAGGGAGATGGTTGGAGGAAGAAAGAGGGAGAAAAAATGGAGAAAGAGAGGGGAAGAGAGAGTAAGAGAGAGAGAGAAGGAAATAATAGAAAGAGAGAGAAGGGAGAGGGAAAGGGTGGGAGGAAAAAGAGAGGTGAGAGAGAGAGAGAGAGAGAGAGAGAGAGAGAGAGAGGTATATAGAAATATTTATCAATTCGTTTAGCTATACCTAAGACATTAACTTGGTTATGTTTGTGCATATAAAATTAAGTAAATAATTATAAACAAAACAAAGATTCTATCAATGGTAAGTAAAAAAAAAAAGAAAGTACATTAAAGATATCAGATCCGACCTCCCTATCTAAAGGGGTAGATGATGTCACTCTATTCTGTTTCTATTACCGACGGTTAAGTTTCGTGTGACCAGCACAACGACCAACCTCCTTTACTCTCCCATCGTATGCCATGTACCCATAAGAGTTGGGCAGACACTGTGGGATTCCCTTGTGTCTCGAAGCCAAGTGTTTCCCCACGCAGCCTCCTCGTTCCTTTCTTTCTAAAGACTTCAACATTAATGCACTAAGTGAGTGTTTCCCAAACTGTGTTCTTCGGAACCCTGGTGTTCCACGAGGTCTGAATAGGTGTTCCACAAACTACTGGAACAATTATCCATTACCCCCAGACGTGAATTAATCTCTCTAGAAACATTAACACACTATTCCGCTAAATACTCAGAATGGGCGAAGTGTTACGTTTATTAAAAAAAAAGTTTGAGAACCACTGCACCAAGTAATAGAAATATATCTAACAGCATACTTTGTAACGAAAGGACTAAAGAGCCTGCACATTTATTTTCATTTCCCTAATCCCTTACAGTATCAGCTGACTTACCCGTACTTGGCTTGCTCTCTCTGTATATACTCTATTATTATTGAATTCGTCTCGTTCAGCTGGAACGAAGATTTGAACTCAATAAAAACATTGTGCCGGGCTTTTTGTAAATTTTGTTGAAAAACAATAAAATATAATAAATATATATATATGTGCTAAAAGTTCCGTAAAAAAAAGGTTGGGAAGCACTTGTCTAGAGTAACATCATTAGTGAAATCACTACATTAAGAGACACTTCAGGTACAAGGTTGATGTTGATATACAAGATTGGTGATGATATACAAAATTGATGTTAATATAAAAGGTTGATGTTGATATAAAAGATTGGTGATGATATACAAGGTTGATGTTGATATAAAAGAATGGTGATGATATACAAGGTTGATGTTGATATACAAGATTGGTGATGATATACAATGTTGGTGTTGATATACAAGATTGGTGATGATTTACAAGGTTGAGGTTGATATACAAGGATGATGTTGATATTCAAGGTTGATGTCGACATACAAGATTGATGTTGATATACAAGGTTGATGTTAATATACAAGGTTGATGTTGATATACAAGATAGGTGATGATATACAAGGTTGATGTTGATATACAAGATTGGTGATGATATACAAAATTGATGTTAATATACAAGGTTGATGTTGATATACAAGATTGGTGATGATATACAAGGTTGATGTTGATATACACGATTGGTGATGATATACAAGGTTGATGTTGATATACAAGATTGGTGATGATATACAATGTTGATGTCGATGTACAAGATTGGTGATGATATACAAGATTGGTGATGATATACAAGGTTAATGTTGATATACAAGATTGATGTTGATATACAATGTTGGTGTTGATATACAAGATTGGTGATGATTTACAAGGTTGAGGTTGATATACAAGGATGATGTTGATATACAAGATTGGTGATGATATACAAGGTTGATGTTGATATAAAAGAATGGTGATGATATACAAGGTTGATGTTGATATACAAGATTGGTGATGATATACAATGTTGGTGTTGATATACAAGATTGGTGATGATTTACAAGGTTGAGGTTGATATACAAGGATGATGTTGATATTCAAGGTTGATGTCGACATACAAGATTGATGTTGATATACAAGGTTGATGTTAATATACAAGGTTGATGTTGATATACAAGATAGGTGATGATATACAAGGTTGATGTTGATATACAAGATTGGTGATGATATACAAAATTGATGTTAATATACAAGGTTGATGTTGATATACAAGATTGGTGATGATATACAAGGTTGATGTTGATATACAAGATTGGTGATAATATACAAGGTTGATGTTGATATACAATGTTGATGTCGATGTACAAGATTGGTGATGATATACAAGATTGGTGATGATATACAAGGTTGATGTTGATATACAATGTTGATGTCGATGTACAAGATTGGTGATGATATACAAGATTGGTGATGATATACAAGGTTGATGTTGATATACAAGATTTGTGATGATATACACGGTTGATGTTGATATACAATGTTGATGTCGATGTACAAGATTGGTGATGATATACAAGGTTGATGTTGATATACAAGATTGGTGATGATATACAAGGTTGATGTTGATATACAAGGTTGATGTTGATATACAAGGTTGTTAAATGGTTTACCTTTGATTGCCGTATTGGGTTTTCAAGACAAATTGTTATAAAGGGCATCTGGATATTTTGGTCTAAAGTTCGTTGTACAGACGTCGTAGTCTGGTAACTCAAATAGTCCACAACAATGCTAAACCATTGAAAAGCGAAAACAAACATTTTAATCAGTTAAAAAATATAGAAAAAATCGTTTGTCATTCAAACACTTTACAAGCCTTTTTGGAGCGCTAATTTGTTTTCTTAAATCGACGGTCTCCACTCCTTTTAGTTAGAAGCCAAAACACTACACTATCAGAAAAACAAACTGGTTCTTCTCTTTCTCATTGATCTACAGGCTTCTTATATCTATTATGTGAGAGACTTAGTATTATTAGTTATTATTATAGAGACGCACCGTAGTTGATGGACTTTGAACGCGACTTCATTGCGTCACGACTTAGTTGGGTTAGAGATTATTTATGTACATAGAGTCAGTGGGTGCTAGGATTTCATAGGGATAACTTGGTATTATAGACATAGACTCGATTGTGGCCTTTTCAGTATTAAAACATTATATGTATTTTACAACGGTTTGGACTTAAGTCCTTTCTACTTGTTACATGTATGGGCTTTTGTTTTTGTTAGTAAGTTTCATCGAATACACCCGCACAAGCAACTGTGACATCTCCAGAGTAACCTGTCGAAGTCAGACAGGCATCATCAACTACAAGGCAAGGGCTATGCCACTTATTACGGCCACTGCTCTCGAACTGTGATACGCGTATCACTTGTAGTACTTTAAGTCATATTGGTGATGAAGCAGTACTGTGGGAGTACTGGAGTAGTACTCAAGTACTAGTAAAATAATAATCCCCTTTTAGATTTTGCGATCTCTAGGGCAGATGATGTAAATGTCATCAGTTTCTGTGTACCACGGTTAACGCGGGTGTCATGTGGCCAGCACACCGACCAACCGCCCTTTCTTTTCCCCCAACGATACGATACGATACGATAAGATACGATACGATACGATACGATAAGATAAGATAAGATAAGATAAGATACGATACGATAAGATAAGATAAGATAAGATACGATACAAGACGATATGATACTATACGATCCGATACTATACTATATGATATGATACGATACTAGACGACACGATAAAATACGATACGATAAGATACGCTACGATACGAAGCGATAAGATAGCCTGTAGTATGAAAATCTTCATCTGAATAAAAAAAACTAAACTAAAATGTAAACTAAAAAGTGAAACTAAAGAACGAAACAAAACGATTTTGTTTTTACCTATACGAATGAAATGTCAAGGCCCCTACTGCAGCTAAGAACACGACGACCCAGAAGAACCTGGCCCCGAAACTGTTGGACGTCTTGATCATCAGTATACCGTTGAGGGAAGTTTTATCAGCGAACTCTGACACAACAGACAGCATCGTGGCATCTCTTTCTTTGACAAGCGCCTTCTTCTTCTCGCTCCGTGGTTCTTGTTTTGTCGATTTCATTTCCCCTCCAGGTTTGAACCCTAGCGTGGAGCGTGGTTCAGCTGGTTGCACGTCAATTTTCATGATGAGAAATAGTCTGTGAATTTGATAAGTTAAAACAGTAGTGTTTGAAATGGTTTGGATACAACAAGATTACCTGGCCAAGACTTCTATCTTTAAATTTTAGTTCAGAAAAAGAGGCCAGAAAAACTCTCTAAAAAAATACTTATATAATGAAATAGTAAAAAGTTTACAAAGCGGACTTTAATTGAGCGATTCCAGACAACGGTTTTGTCTGCGTTGCATGCTTCAAAATATTTAGATCACTGCTAGAACTGCATTCCTTATTAATGTTTACATACGAAGACAAATATTATAGATTCTTTATCTTACTGCCGTTTCCCAAGGTTGTCGTTGCCGGAAGAGGTAATGACTATAAGCACTCCACTAACTATACAATGCTTCCTAATGGCATGCGTCTCAAATAGCTTCTGATAACCATTCCAACTCCTGGCCTTCACGTGTGGCTCAGATATTGTGTCCGGCGAAACTGTTTTAACTAACTGAAGGGGCGAAGGCGAGCAACTGGCGTCTAAACCAGTAAGCTTCAAGCAGGAGGAGCTCTTTGGCCATGGCTGTCTACTCACCTAGGAGAAGGAAGACTCTGAATTCAAACATCTGCTGCCTTGCAGCTAAACATGGGAAAGGTTTCGTACTTCAACGCTGAGTCAACGCTGCTCAAAGTGCTACACCCTGGCAGAGCCTGCGACGCCGTTGACCCCAAACTGTATCGGCCATTGCCGCTCCCTTGCCGACACCAACTAGAGAGGAGGAAACTGCTGTGTGGGTGGCATCTTTCCGACCATAGGTAATGCCCAGGCATTCATCTAATTCCATGAGATGACCCGTACTTATTTCATGAATGAAGGAGTTCATCTACATATATCTTAATGAAGCATGTAGCCTATGTCCCAAATGGAGGCGCGGTGACTGAGCGGTAAAGCGCTTGGCTATCGAACCGGGGTCCGGGGTTCGAAACCTGGTGAAGACTGGGATTTTTTTATATCAGAATCTTTTGGAGTCCACCCAGCTCTAATGAGTACCTGACGTCGGGGAAAAGTAAAGGCGGTTGGTCGTTGTGCTGGTCACATGACACTCTCGTTAACCGTAGGCCACAGAATCAGATGGCCTTTACATCATATGCCACAAGGTCTGAAAGGGGAACTTTACTTTTTTTTTTTAAGTATGTCACAAATAAGTCTTACAGAAAGTTTTATTGTATCCAGACTACATTGAAAATTATGACACTACCGCACTCTGTTTCGGTCCACTGATTTTCTAAGCTTGTCTTTAAGATTATTCACACTTGTTCATTCTCTTGTCTTATTTGTTCTGTCTGACCTTTCTGACCTGAGTTTGTTCTATACTTGATAGAGATAACTTTAAGACATTGAGTAAATCAAAGTAAAGAGACCCTAGTCGACTCTTTCAAGTGCATATGCAGAATATTTGCTTGAATTTGTACAAATGCTCCTTCTTCCCTAGTGCTATTAGAGCATGGAATGGGTTGCCTGAGCTAGCCAGGAAAACCAGTGACTTGGCAGAATTTAAGTCATTGGTTAATATGCATGAGTGAATGCATGATGCGTAGGACGTAATCATCTTCTTTTTTGAAGTAACGTCATAAGATGAGAATTAGTTTAAGCACAAATCAAGATCAAGTAGAGTATGTGATGTACACTAATCAGACCTTGCGCTCTATTGGGGGGGGGGGGTTGGGCAGATGATGTAAGGCTTATTTATTTCTATGGCCGACGTTTAACGAGGATGTCATGTGGCCAGCACAACGACCAACCATATTTTCTTCATCAACGAATTCTAGGTACATTTTAAAGCCGGGTCAACACATGAGCGCCCTATAGATCCCAAATTTAAAAAAAAATGCCAGTCTTCACTGGGTTTCAAATTCGAGACCGCTCAGCACGGAAGTCAAACTCTTTACCCACTCAGCCAGCACGACTCATTAATGTTGATCTAGGTAAGATATTGAAAGAATAAAATGGCAGACTTAAGGGGAAGTCATTCTAGTTAAAAAGTTGCAGACGATAAGAAGTGGCTATCTAGTTAATAGCTTTTGATAACTTTATAGTGTCCTTCCGAGAATACATTAAAAAAATTAATGTTTAGACTAATGTTAGAGAAAGAAAGATAGCTATCAAGAACATTTAACATTCACCTATCACTAAGTCTGTTGGACTGTCATCATTATTACTTAATACATTAGCCTACATTGCCCTACATATAAAAGTTCAACCTGTGACTTAAAGGCATATATCATTCATTTGCCTAACAAGGGGCTAAACTCCATTAGTGTTCTGCTTGCAAAAAGCTGGAAACGTTCTCACAGATACCCCCCCCCCCACCCTCAACAAGAGATTGGACCAGGCTGTAAAAAACACACTCAACATTTCAAAAGAAAAAAAAATATGAATTAAGTTTGTGAATGTGTTTCATTGACTACATACTTACATTGTTGTCTCCTTTTTTTTATTAGTCACCAATGTTATAGGCTATAGTCACCAATGTTATAGGCTATAGTTACCAATGTTATAGGCCATGGTCACCAGTGTTATAGGCTATAGTCACCAGTGTTATAGGCTATAGTCACCAGTGTTATAGGCTATAGTTGCCAATCTTATAGGCTATAGTAACCAGTGTTATAGGCTATAGTCACCAGAGTTACAGGCTATAGTCACCAGTGTTATAGGCTATAGTCACCAGTGTTATAGGCTATAGTCACCAGTGTTATAGGCCATGGTCACCAGTGTTATAGGCTATAGTTACCAATGTTATAGGCCATGGTCACCAGTGTTATAGGCTATAGTCACCAGTGTTATAGGCTATAGTTGCCAATCTTATAGGCTATAGCAGTGATGCCCAAAATACGGCCCACGGGCCAGATCCGGCCCGCGACCTGATTTCATCCGGCCCGCCGAAACGTCAGCACAAAGTGTAGAAAATACATTACCTCCCCATTTTTTTTAAAGGTTGAAAAATGTATCTTACCTAACGTAAGGCCCTGACTTTTTCTCTGATGGCTTGGTACCATGACATTTAATATTTGTACGTTTACGAAAGTGGAAATGGGAGAGCCGAAGAAACTACAAGTGGACTCTGAATGCTTAATCTACCAGGAAAACTGAACGGATCTTGACTTGTTTGTGGAACATAATAAGACAAGGTATTTGTTTTATAAAGAAAATTTGGCTGTTTAAAAAACACAACAACAATAACATAAAAACGGCATTATAATTCAAATTTGGCGGCATTCTTGGTTTGAACAGCGAATAATATTATTGTTAAACTAAGCTTAGACTTAGAGATTGGAGGATTGATGGGAATATTTACCTAAAAGAGAAAAGAAAATGAGTCTTTGGTAAAGCTAGCTAAAATTTTAATTTTTAATTAGAGAAATGAAGCAGCTTTCTTTCTAGTTAAAAAAAACAACAACTAAAAAACTTCCACAAATATCCCATTTATTAATGTAAACACTAGATCCACAAGTTTCACATAAAATTATTTCAACTCAATTTCATTTCGTTTTTGAACATTTTCGATCATATGGCCCGCGACACGAGTATCGAGACCGAAAATGGCCCGCAGGTCGAATTAGGTTGAGCATCACTGGGCTATAGTAACCAGTGTTATAGGCTATAGTCACCAGAGTTACAGGCTATAGTCACCAGTGTTATAGGCTATAGTCACCAGTGTTACAGGCTATAGTCACCAGTGTTACAGGCTATAGTCACCAATGTTATTGTCTATAGTCACCATTGTTATAGGCTATAGTCACCAATGTTATTGTCTATAGTCACCAATGTTATAGGCTATAGTCACCAGTGTTACAGGCTATAGTCACCAGTGTTACAGGCTATAGTCACCAATGTTATTGTCTATAGTCACCAATGTTATAGGCTATAGTCACCAATGTTATAGGCTATAGTCACCAATGTTATTGTCTATAGTCACCAATGTTATTGTCTATAGTCACCAGTGTTATAGGCTATAGTCACCAATGTTATAGGCTATAGTCACCAATGTTATAGGCTATAGTCACCAATGTTATTGTCTATAGTCACCAATGTTATAGGCTATAGTCACCAATGTTATAGGCTATAGTCACCAATGTTATTGTCTATAGTCACCAATGTTATAGGCTATAGTCACCAGTGTTATAGGCTATGGTCACCAGTGTTACAGGCTATAGTCACCAGTGTTACAGGCTATAGTCACCAATGTTATTGTCTATAGTCACCAATGTTATAGGCTATAGTCACCAGTGTTATAGGCTATGGTCACCAGTGTTACAGGCTATAGTCACCAATGTTATTGTCTATAGTCACCAATGTTATAGGCTATAGTCATCAGTGTTACAGGCTATAGTCACCAGTGTTACAGGCTATAGTCACCAATGTTATTGTCTATAGTCACCAATGTTATAGGCTATCGTCACCAATGTTATAGGTAATAGTCACCAGTGTTATAGGCTATAGTCACCAATGTTATAGGCTATGGTCACCAATGTTATAGGCTATGGTCACCAGTGTTATAGGCTATGGTCACCAGTGTTATAGGCTATGGTCACCAATGTTATAGGATATGGTCACCAGTGTTATAGGCTATGGTCACCAGTGTTATAGGCTATGGTCACCAATGTTATAGGCTATGGTCACCAGTGTTATAGGCTATGGTCACCAGTGTTATAGGCTATGGTCACCAGTGTTATAGGCTGTAGTCACCAATGTTATAGGCCATGGTCACCAGTGTTATAGGCTATGGTCACCAGTGTTATAGGCTATAGTTACCAATGTTATAGGCTATAAATACCAATGTTATAGGCTATATTCACCAAAGTCATAGGCTATTGTCACCAATGTTATAGGTTATAGTTACCAATGTTATAGGCTATAAATACCATTGTTATAGGCTATATTCACCAAAGTCATAGGTCATAGTCACCAATTTTATAGGCTATATTCACCAATGTTATAGGCTATAGTCACCAATGTTATAGGCTATAGTCACCAATGTTATAGGCTATAGTCACCAATGTTATAAGCTATAGTCACCAATGTTACTGGCTAGAGTCCCTTATGTTACAGGCTATCGGAGAAACATAGACTGGCTTTTCCAGATTGTTTTTTTTTCACTCTCGACACTACACCGATACTGTGACGACACAGAAGTCATTTCAAATACAAAATTCCACCCTCCCCCCCCCCCCTCAAAAAAAGGTTTCCTCTTCTTTTGTTCTAAATGTTCCTTTAAATAGAAGATGACATACTTATCGTCTGTAATGTATGCAATAAAGATAAGACCAAACTCGAGACCATGAAGACGAGATCCCAGAGTGCATACCACAGGACCTAGCAGCTATACTTAACGAATATCGAAATGGCATGGCTGGGTAAAGATGGACCTCCAGATGGAAGGTTCATGACGCACGTTGCTGAAAGCTTCATCTGGAAGCCGACAACCCGAAGTCCATTATCAATACCAGGAATAGCAGGTGGGCAAGACGCTGGGACAGTTGGAGAAACTCGCCTTGAACCGGGACGCCTGGAGAAAGTGAAGTGGTGGCCTATGCTCCAGACGGGACCACAGCAGAGATGGGATAGTGAGTTAATTGCCAATAAAAAAAAATAACAGCTTATAATTATTATGCAAAAAACAAAAAGCTATTTAAATAAGCAAAAAATAGAGTCATTAATCGCATTTTATTTACGCTCTATTATTGAAAAAGCATGTTTTTGTTAAATTTACTTGGAATTAACATTAAGAAAAATAATGGACTTTAGGGTAGAGAATTATCTAGTTTGATTTTCCTATACCTGTATAATGCTCATGTAGTTTTTCAGAAATAGGGTGTTGGGGGTCAGGGATATCTGATATTGTGTTGATTGTTCTGGAGTAGAGTATACTTGTATCATTTTTCTGTCTTTAGGGGGTTCATTGGTTAGGTAGTATGTCTTTGATATTAAATAATATTTCTATTACTGTTATTATATTTTTAGGTTAATCACTTTTCAATTGTTTATGATTTAATACTTGTGAATTATGAGAACTTACAAATAAAAACATATTAAAAAAAAAAAAAAAAGAAAAAAAAAAGCCCACAAAAGAGGCAAGATGGCCCATAAAAGAGGCATATAAAGCCCAAAAAGAGGCAAAGAAAAGAGGCATAAGGCCCAAGGATTCCTATGATGATAAAGCTAAAACTGAATAGCGCAAATTCTAAGGTTTCCTTTAAAAAAAAAAAAAAAAAAAACTATAAAAATAGTGTATTTGATCATGATCTAAAAGGGTCCAGAAAACAACTAAGACTTCTTGAGCGCTTCCACCAATGATGCTTGCGCTCCATCATGGGCATATGGTGGAAAGACCGCACTACAAACAGCGATGTCCTTACGAACGCCGGTATGGACAGTATAGAGGGACTTCTTATGGTCTGACAGTTACGCTGGGTAGGGCACTTATCCCGTATGGGAGACGAACGTATGCCAAAGGCAGTCTTTTTTTGGTGAGCTAAAAGGTGGTCGACGTAACAGAGGCGCCCCACGGAAACATTTCAAAGACCTGCTTAGGCGTCAACTTTCCTTGGCTGACATAGACGAGAGCACCTGGTTGCATGCGGCCTCAGAACGAGACAGCTGGAGGTCACTCACGAAGGCCGCGGGATACACATTTGAGACCAAAAGAAAATCTGCTGCCGAGGACAAACGCAGACGGCGAAAAACAATCTCAATCGACCGCCTGCGGACAATGGTTATGCTTGCCCTAGGTGTTGCAAAATATGTAGGTCACAGCTGGGGCTTCGCAGCCACGGGAAATACTGCATTCCTCACTTATCTTCGGACTCGAAGACAAGCCTTATTATTAAAAGGGTCCAACAAAATCATTAACTATGAACATTTTTGAATATTCGCATGAACAAATGATCCTGTTTGAACCACTCGATTATGCTACTAAATCTGCGACTATGACTTAGTTATTGATGAACTCCATCGGGTATATTACAATGAACAGTGTATTTGATCATGACCTATATATACAACTTCTCACTAACCTTGACTGCTCAACAGTATTATATGGTCTGGACGTGGTTGCGTTTAGCTATTTGTCTTGTGTTTTATTATAAGTGAAAGTATAATCTGAATAAACCACACACAAAAAAAAAAGTAAAATAAAATAAATGAAAAGAAAAAAAAGAGAGACAAAGTTAAAGATTGAGTTTAAGATACCTTTCGGGCTCAGGTCCAGGTACATCTATTACACAATATAAACATTTCTCAGAGCCCTCTACGTAACATCCAAACACTAGCAGACGACATAAGCTCAAATGCACAATGATGTCAAACGCATCAATAATATATTCTTTCTTCTTTCCCGTCTTAGTATGCAATGCTGTGAATTGCATTTGTGGACAGACTTGATAAGACCTGCCCAGAAAAAAAATTGAAGAGTACTATTCATAGCTGGATCCACCTTTTGTAGTGTTTATCTTTCAACCTTTTAGAAGTCAATCAACACCATCCGTGAGCTAAATGTATGCGGGAGATGGAGTCTTGTCTTATTGATGCGTTTATTTTATCAAGCTTGAAGTTTTACAAAGCGGGTAGAACCTTTTGTTGTCTCGTCACAATACAGACACCACGAGACAATTCACTTCGCGTATGAATACGACTTTTGTTACAAGTAAATAAATGTATTGGACTTTTACAGTTGGCGTAACGCTTTTGGGTGTTAAGCTGTGTTGGGCAGGTCTGTAAGAGTCATACGCGTAAACATAACAAAACAATACAAAAACAGCATTCTAGTTTAACACTTCTGTAACTGAAAGACCGCATCACAAACCAAGTGATTAGAGACAGGGTTACTGTAGCGACTGAACCCCATGATGACCTGCTAACTATCGTAAAAAAAAATAACGCAAGCTAAAAATGTATGGCAATATTCCAAGATCTTCGGGGCTCGCAAAGATCTTCCTTCATGGAACAGTACCAGGAGAAGAAGAGGCAGACAGAGAAAGCGATGGGAGGGCAACATAAAAGAATGGACGATTGAAAGAGGCTCTAAGGCAGACAGAGAGTAATGGAGAAAAATGATCAGCGAGTCTTGCATGGTGCCCCAACGGTCCAACAGACTAAGTAATAGGTAAAAAAGTTAAACTCAGAATGTAGGTTTAATAACAAACCATATAAACACTTAAACTAGTGCATTTTTATTGAAGTTCATATAAATGGTCACACGAAAGGAATGGACCCCTTCTAATTGAGGTTCATAATTCTTACTGCAACCCTAAGCATATATAATTTTTAGAGTTGGACAATCCAATGCTTTTGAGTTAGACATGAGTGAAATCAGCGCTTTATCCCTACATCTTTTGATGTGGAGTGTTAGAATCTATGACCCACGAACTAATTGTAAAGATTCTTAAATAAAGGTTCCCTTTTAGACATTAAGACCTAAAATAAATTATAGCTTTAATATAGCGCTATAGGCTTATAGCATGCTCAGAGCGCTTTGGTCTAATCTCATTTGTGGACCGATGGGGTTATCTGGGAGAAGGTTTTCCGTGCTGCCTTTAGGCGCTTAGTAAACACAACTCTGCTGTAGTTGGATGTCGAACCTCGAGCCCATTTCATAGGTAGGCAAGCCAAGTTCTCGACCACCTACATGACTGATGATAAAAGTTCATCTGTTTCTATATCCTACTGTTGTCAAGGGTGTCATGTGGTCAGCATAACAACCAACCACCTTTACATCCCCAACTTTTGTCAGGTGTTAGGAGGATTCAGGGAAGTTTCTCGTTGTTCCATATTTTAGTATTCACGGGCAGTCGAGCTTGCGTTTGGAAGCCAAGCGCTCTGCCTACTCGGCCACCATGTCCCCTAATAACTAACATCCTCCAGACAAAATGTTATGCTAAAACACGAGCGCCTAGAATCAAATCCAATGCAGGACCTGTCTAGATACTTGACTAAGTTCTTCTTGTCTGCTTCAATACTGTTATCGTGATTATAGTGTAGGCTTTTTTTTTTCTTGATGACGAGCTGAGTGGGTTCAAATCTTCTACACTTTATCTCTTCGACTTCCCATTCTAGGATCAAATTAAAACACCGCTATTCACTATCAGTGGCAACACATGGTGGCATAGGTTTTAAAACCAATAGAGGTAATTGTTTTACATGACTGCACATTAGGTCAATTGTGTGGTTTGCCTATCAAATCCGCACCAAGTCTGCCAGTGTGGTTTTGCCCACCTAGCCTGGCGCCAAGTCTGCCTGTGTGGTTCAGTCCATCTGGTGTGGCACCAAGTCTGCTTGTGTGGTTCAGTCCATCTGGTGTGGCACCAAGTCTGCTTGTGTGGTTCAGTCCATATGGTGTGACACCGAGTCTGCTTGTGTGGTTCAGTCCATCTGGTGTGGCACCAAGTCTGCTTGTGTGGTTCAGTCCATCTGGTGTGACAACAAGTCTGCTTGTGTGGTTCAGTCCATCTGGTGTGACACCAAGTCTGCTTGTGTGGTTCAGTCCATCTGGTGTGACACCAAGTCTGCTTGTGTGGTTCAGTCCATCTGGTGTGGCACCAAGTCTGCTTGTGTGGTTCAGTCCATATGGTGTGACACCGAGTCTGCTTGTGTGGTTCAGTCCATCTGGTGTGGCACCAAGTCTGCTTGTGTGGTTCAGTCCATATGGTGTGACACCGAGTCTGCTTGTGTGGTTCAGTCCATCTGGTGTGGCACCAAGTCTGCTTGTGTGGTTCAGTCCATCTGGTGTGACACCAAGTCTGCTTGTGTGGTTCAGTCCATCTGGTGTGACACCAAGTCTACTTGTGTGGTTCAGTCCATCTGGTGTGACACCAAGTCTGCTTGTGTGGTTCAGTCCATCTGGTGTGTCACCAAGTCTGCTTGTGTGGTTCAGTCCATCTGGTGTGGCACCAAGTCTGCTTGTGTGGTTCAGTCCATCTGGTGTGACACCAAGTCTGCTTTTGTGTGTGTTTATTTTTCATCATTCAAGGCACCAAGTCTGCTTGTGTGATTTAATCCACATAGCCTGGCGCCAAATTTGCTTGTGTGGTTCGATTCCCCTACTGTATGGCCAAGTCTGCTTGTGTGGTTTTGGCTCATAATAACTTTTTTTTAAAACAACCGTTTGAATCAATCCAAGTTTCATGTTGGATAAATTTATGAATCAGTCTAAGTTTCATGTCAGATCAATTTATGAATCAGTCTAAATGTCATGTTACATCAATTTATGAATCAGTCTAAGTTTCATGTTAGATGAATTTATGAATCAGTCTAAGTTTCATGTTAGATGAATTTATGAATCAGTCTAAGTTTCATGTTAGATGAATTTATGAATCAGTCTAAGTGTCATGTTACATCAATTTATGAATCAGTCTAAATGTCATGTTACATCAATTTATGAATCAGTCTAAGTGTCATGTTACATCAATTTATGAATCAGTCCAAGTGTCATGTTACATCAATTTATGAATCAGTCTAAGTTTCATATTACATCAATTTATGAATCAGTCTAAATGTCATGTTACATCAATTTATGAATCAGTCTAAGTTTCATGTTAGATGAATTTATGAATCAGTCTAAGTTTCATGTTAGATGAATTTATGAATCAGTCTAAGTTTCATGTTAGATGAATTTATGAATCAGTCTAAGTGTCATGTTACATCAATTTATGAATCAGTCTAAATGTCATGTTACATCAATTTATGAATCAGTCTAAGTGTCATGTTACATCAATTTATGAATCAGTCCAAGTGTCATGTTACATCAATTTATGAATCAGTCTAAGTTTCATGTTACATCAATTAATGAATCAGTCTAAGTTTTATGTTACATCAATTTATGAATCAGTCCAAGTTTCATGTTACATCAATTTATGAATCAGTCTAAGTGTCATGTTACATCAATTTATGAATCAGTCTAAGTTATGAATCAGTCTAAGTTATGAATCAGTCTAAGTTATGAATCAGTCTAAGTTATGAATCAGTCTAAGTTATGAATCAGTCTAAGTTATGAATCAGTCTAAGTTTCATGTTAGATCAATTTATGAATCAGTCTAAGTTATGAATCAGTCTAAGTTATGAATCAGTCTAATTTTCATGTTACATTAATTTATGAATCAGTCTAAACTATGAATCAGTCTAAGTTATGAATCAGTCTAAGTTATGAATCAGTCTAAGTTATGAATCAGTCTAAGTTATGAATCAGTCTAAGTTTCATGTTAGATCAATTTATGAATCAGTCTAAGTTATGAATCAGTCTAATTTTCATGTTACATCAATTTATGAATCAGTCTAAGTTATGAATCAGTCTAAGTTATGAATCAGTCTAAGTTATGAATCAGTCTAAGTTATGAATCAGTCTAAGTTATGAATCAGTCTAAGTTATGAATCAGTCTAAGTTTCATGTTAGATCAATTTATGAATCAGTCTAAGTTATGAATCAGTCTAAACTATGAATCAGTCTAAGTTTCATGTTACATCAATTTATGAATCAGTCTAAGTTATGAATCAGTCTAAGTTTCATTTTGGATCAATTTGCCTATATCGTCTCCTACTTGTTTGTATATCTTATTGTGCTTATGTTTATGCAATCCTTAGAAACGAACGAGTTGTCTTTCCTGTGGAGGAAAGTTCTGGTAATGTGTTGAGAATAATATCCCCTATCAATAATAAATCCCCCTTGCTGTAAAACTGACATTGATCTAGTGCTATCGACAACAGTTAGAAGCGTTTAGTACGTACAAGTTTGTGTTTTAAACTTTATTCGTTCAAATGGTAAAAGTGGAGGATGCAAAATTTGCAGATAACAAGAATAACATGAAAAATAATTTTAAAAAACTTATAATAATACTAATAATAATAATCTGTCCGTATGGAAATTTGTCTTACAATTTGTGCATTACACCAAACAAAAAAATATTTTGCGTACTTGTATCAAATAGTTTGAAATCAGTCATGTAATTAAATTTGTAAAAGATCTAGAATTACGATACAAAAGCATTTATAAAAATAGATTAAAAAAAAAGGGGTGGGAAAATGTCTGGACTCTTGTAAGCCTTCGCAGGCCAACGCGGTAACCACGAAAGATTGTATAGTTTGTCTATTGCAGGGGTTCTCAACCTGTGGGTCGCGACCCCTTTGGGGGTCCAATGACCATTTGCCAGGGGTCGCCTAAGACCATTGGGAAATTGGGGGGGAGGAGTTGGCAATTTTAAAAAATCTTTTTGTTTCTAATGTATCGTACAAGCATATATGTACCATAGTGGATATAAATTTACGCAACTATTGACAATCTGGTGGTAAGGGACATTACTAAAAGTACATTATTACCAAATAAATTATGAAACGATCGTCAAGTTTGAATGAAAAAAAAAAATAAAATAAAAAGTGTGGATGACAATTATAAACGCGGACATACTGCCAGAGGATACAGAGGTCACTTTTTAGTCAATGTATCATCCTAGTTGGAAAGTAGACATGATTTTTTTTTAAATTGGTTCTTCTTTGTTTTGTTTGTTTTTTGTTTTTGTTTTTATAATTATCATTCAAAAATAGATGTTACAGATCACATCTCCGTTTTTACAGACCACATCTTCGTTGTTACAGACCACATCTCCGTTGTTACAGACTACATCTCCGTTGTTACAGACCACATCTCCGTTGTTACAGAATACATTTTTCAACAATTGAATTAACTGTCCATCAATGCGTCGAAACCACATTGCAGGATCACTATTTCTTTGGTAAAGATCTAATCACGTCAAGTATAATAGTCGATAGGAACAGAAATCATTATGGAACAACTCATGAACACGGACTTCAAATAAAAGAAAGTGAATAAAAGAAAAGAGAATGACGATCATTTGGCGGTAAAGTTTTACTTCAATAGTTTAAGCAGGGACCACTATGCAGCATTTGTAATGAAGTTCTCTCTGACGTATGTATTGAGGCCGAACAAACGTCCGAGCTTTGCCGATAACGAAATTCAGTAGTTTAGTTTTGAATCCAGGTGAAGTTCAGACTTTACTTAGATGGCAAGTACCATAATTAAAACATATCAGACTACGAAGCTTCTTATTTTGGTGGCTCTCAGAATCGCCATAGTTCTGAAACCTCACTCCATTATCAAGGAGTTATTGTCAGCGGCCATAGACATTGCTGGTTATGATTGGAGACAAATTTATTAATAAATTTAGTGAAATTTCCATACCTAATGACACTATTCACAAGAGATTTTGTTGACATGTCCTCTGATTAGTTGACATGTCCTCTGATTAGTTGACATGTCCTCTGATTAGTTGACATGTCCTCTGATTAGTTGACATGTCCTCTGATTAGTTGACATGTCCTCTGATTAGTTGACATGTCCTCTGATTAGCTGACATGTCCTCTGATTAGTTGACATGTCCTCTGATTAGTTGACATGTCCTCTGATTAGTTGACATGTCCTCTGATTAGTTGACATGTCCTCTGATTAGTTGACATGTCCTCTGATTAGTTGACATGTCCTCTGATTAGTTGACATGTCCTCTGATTAGTTGACATGTCCTCTGATTAGCTGACATGTCCTCTGATTAGTTGACATGTCTTCTGATTAGTTGACATGTCCTCTGATTAGTTGACATGTCCTCTGATTAGTTGACATGTCCTCTGATTAGTTGACATGTCCTCTGATTAGTTGACATGTCCTCTGATTAGTTGACATGTCCTCTGATTAGTTGACATGTCCTCTGATTAGTTGACATGTCTTCTGATTAGTTGACATGTCCTCTGATTAGTTGACATCTCTTCTGATATTAAGGAAATGATGTCTACTTCTTTTACACTATTTAGCACCCAGCCTGATGAACACCACTGGTGTTGTAAATTGTCCAAAATACTAGCTCCTGTATACTTACGATAAATACATAATGGCGATTTTAAAGATCAGTTTCTATGTAAACCTCTATAAACGACCTCTACAGTGCGTGATGTAACTGACAAAGTTGGTTAAATTTGAAAAAGTAAAAGACCTCTTGGAAAAAATATTTGTGGTGTCTGCACAGATGGTGATCTAAGTATGCTTGGATGTAGGTCTGGATGTCAATGTTTGGTACAGAACGAGTCACCATAAGAATTCATCCTAATTCACTGTATGATTCATCGACATATATTAGCAAAGTCAATAGCAATGCATCTAAATATTTCTCTTCAATGTCAGTTACACAATTTTGGATCAATTGTTTGCTGTCATTGTGTTCCATAAGAGATTTTTTCTAGACTTCCTCTTCCATTTCCAACACTGTATCTTTGTGAAACATGTTTTTTTTTTCTGCCTGTCAATGATCAAGTCTAAATACAGAAATAAACTTGATGTGAATTCTTAAACTAGTGAAATAAAAACAAGCTCAACCTTTGTACTTTGACGTGTTTGATTATACTGTCTCAACAGTTTCCATGATTTAATACTTTTTAAATTATAAAATATGTATGTAATGTGAATATTATAAACACGCAATGATAAGTAAATAAATAAAAATCATAAAATCTGCTTTTTAAAAATTAAATCACAAATTTATTTTACATTAAATAAATAGGACAATAGATGTAACAATTAAATTAACATCATGGATATTAGTTCTGTACATTTTAATAACCATATCATTAGCTAAATCACATTTACCTAGACCTATGACACAATGTTTTTATGGTTGGGGGTCGCGCCCTGGTGAAAAATTGTATTAGGGGGTCGCGGAGCTAAAAAGGTTGAGAACCGCTGATCTATTGTTTCTATTTCATGTTTGTGTTCAGTAAACCTCAGACGGCAGCCTAATGAAAAGGGGGCTAATTCAGCGTATACCACCACTTCAGTCAAGTACAAATTATTCAACTTGTTTGAGATATCAAATAAAAAATAATTAATTAATTACCAATATTTAATTAACTAATTGTTTTTTTTTTTAATTGATTCTTCAATATGCATGAATTCAAATACACCAGTATCACGTATCATTGCAATGCATTGTGATCAAATACAACAACATGAAATATGTTAATAAAAAAGTACAGTGATATTAATTAAGCACGCAGATTTCTGTATTTCATAGACATGCCACTAATTGACAATTAGGTATGCTGCTCTTTCATAATAAACAGGCGGAAAATACGAAAGATCGATAATTATTCTTCTACTAGGTTAGTCTAGAATACTCTAGATCTATAGCTTCCAAACAATGGCAGGTGTTCTACTTGTGATGCTTGGGTCCATGCCAGGTGTTGCTCCTACGGTCCTATCTACAAACAGAACACCGTAAACTATTTCATCTTAAACAGCATGTACTCCCAACATAATACATATCTTAAACAGCGTATACTCCCAACATAATAAACAGCATAAACAGCATATACTCCCAACATAATAAACATCTTAAACAGCATATTCTCCCAACATAATAAACATCTTAAGCAGCATATATTCCCAACATAATAAACATCTTAAACAGCATATTCTCCCAACATAATAAACATCTTAAGCAGCATATATTCCCAACATAATAAACATCTTAAACAACGTATACTCCCAACATAATAAATATCTTAAGCAGCATACACTGCCAACATAATAAACATCTTAAACAGCATATACTCCCAACATAATACATATCTTAGACAGCATATACTCCCAACATAATACATATCTTAGACAGCATATACTCCCAACATAATAAACATTTTAAGCAGCATATACTCCCAACATAATACATATCTTAGACAGCATATACTCCCAACATAATACATATCTTAGACAGCATATACTCCCAACATAATAAACATCTTAAACAACGTATACTCCCAACATAATAAATATCTTAAGCAGCATATACTCCCAACATAATAAACATCTTAAACAGCATACACTGCCAACATAATAAACATCTTAAACAGCATATACTCCCAACATAATACATATCTTAGACAGCATATACTCCCAACATAATACATATCTTAGACAGCATATACTCCCAACATAATAAACATCTTAAACAACGTATACTCCCAACATAATAAACATCTTAAGCAGCATATACTCCCAACATAATAAACATTTTAAGCAGCATATACTCCCAACATAATACATATCTTAGACAGCATATACTCCCAACATAATACATATCTTAGACAGCATATACTCCCAACATAATAAACATCTTAAACAACGTATACTCCCAACATAATAAACATCTTAAGCAGCATATACTCCCAACATAATAAACATTTTAAGCAGCATATACTCCCAACATAATAAACATCTTAAACAGCATATACTCCCAACATAATAAACATCTTAAAAAACGTATGCTCCCAACATAATAAACATCTTAAGCAGCATATACTCCCAACATAATAAACATCTTAAGCAGCATATACTCCCAACATAATAAACATTTTAAGCAGCATATACTCCCAACATAATAAACATCTTAAACAGCATATACTCCCAACATAATAAACATCTTAAACAACGTATACTCCCAACATAATAAACATCTTAAGCAGCATATACTCCCAACATAATAAACAATTTAAGCAGCATATACTCCCAACATAATAAACATCTTAAACAGCATATACTCCCAACATAATAAACATCTTAAAAAACGTATACTCCCAACATAATAAACATCTTAAGCAGCATATACTCCCAACATAATAAACATCTTAAGCAGCATATACTCCCAACATAATAAACATTTTAAGCAGCATATACTCCCAACATAATAAACATCTTAAACAGCATATACTCCCAACATAATAAACATCTTAAAAAACGTATACTCCCAACAAAATAAACATCTTAAGCAGCATATACTCCCAACATAATAAACATCTTAAGCAGCATATACTCCCAACATAATAAACATCTTAAGCAGCATATGCTACCAACATAATAAACATATACTGTCTCAAACGCACACTCCTAAACAGGAAAAAAATATTTTAAAGGCTTAAAAAGAAAGGGACAATACCTCCTGAATGTTATATACACTTTTTCAAAAAAGTTGCGTCCCTTTTTCAGACTTTACGACCTATTATACATTGTAAATCAATCTGTTTCTTTGGCCAAAGGTTAACGAGCAGGGTGTCATGTGGCCAACACAACGACCAACCGCCTTAACTTTCCCACAACTAAAGTTGAGTATACAATTAGAGCAGGGTGGAATGCAGGGGAATTACTTAGGTGTAAAATATTTCAAGGTACATAACCTGTTCTTATCTTATCTTATATAATACAGACGTCACTTCAAAAAAAGAAGATGACCACGTCCTACGCGTCATGCATTTAGTCATGCATATTAACCAATGACTTGAATTCTGCCAAGTCACTGGTTTTCCGGGCTGGCTCAGGCAACCCATTCCATGCTCTAATAGCACTAGGGAAGAAGGAGTGTTTATTCAAACTTAGTTGTTGTTTTCTTATGTTTATTCAGTACTGAAGAGATTACATTGCCAACAACACATAAGACACTAACCTAAGTTTACGGTGTACACAACAGTTCACGTTAAAATTGTTCATAAACTGTCCAAACTTGACGATCACTGGGTTGTCTATTGTCCTTTGCTTGAGACGAACGAAGTTATTTGGGATTCTTTCGGAAGGATCTGTCCTTGTTTCCTATGGAAGCCCAAAGTTTCCAAGAAGTATAAATGGTTATTCAGTACTGAAGAGAGTACCTTGCCAATAACACATAAGGAAGGATCTGTCCTAAATTCATGATATGGAAGCCCAAAGGTTCCAAGCAGTAAAAATGTTTTTGTTGGTGCGATTGAATTCCTGAAACTGTTATGTACCACAAAAGGAGCTAGTCAACACAAAAACAATGTTCATGTACATCACTCAGTCATAAGTACTACGCCATTGAATACAGGCTGAACTCTATAAATATGACCTCTTTCCTAAATCACTAGTAGAGAAACCTCCACAAGTTGACAGACCGGTACCGGTTTCCTGATGTTAACTTTTCGTCAACCCAAGAATGAGGCCACACAGCATTGTAGTAAGCTCATGAAAAACTTAGAGGACTAGATATAATCTAAGATTAATTATGCATTCCATTATGTCTGGTATGGCGATAATTTTTTCTCCCATGAAGTCCAGGGACAACTAATCTCCACCAGCTGACACCGAGAAGTCCTGGCGTTCTGTTAGAATCACCACAGACTGAAAAGATAAAAAATAGCATTTGTGAGCAATTTTTATTTATTTATTGATTTTTCTTTTTTTCGAACCAAGATATAGAAAAAGTATCATCTCAAGTAAAAAAAGAAAACAAACAACAACAACGAAAGAGAAATATAATGCAAAAATGATTTTAAAATGGTGAACAATGTAATGTTTAACAAAAAAACTTGAATGAGTGTTTATACATATAAAGAATAATTATAGAATACAGAAATTAGAGAGGATGTAAAAACATGTACATAGTCTACTACTGTGGCCTCCTTCGGCCGTGAAGCGACTATAGATCATCTCATAGAAGTGAGCCTGGGCATTAGCTGTGGTCGGACAATGCGTGACCAGGTGCCCAACGATGTCACCTACACATCAGTTCCCCCCTCTCCAGGCAGCTGATGTATCCAAAGGAACGACAGTACCGACACAGCGGCGTCGTAGGTTCTGCCAGGGTGTAGCACTGTGTGCTGCAAACAGCCTTAGGGTCGCCAGCTCCTGATTTTTCCTCCCGAAGCCTTTCCCATGATAGAGTATAGCTGCAGGGCAGCAGAGATTTGAATTCAGAGTTTTCCTCCTCCTAGGTGGGTAGCCAGCCATGGCTAACGAGCCCCTCCTGCCCGAAGCTTACTGGTTAAAGCGCCAGTTACTCGCTTTTGCCTCTTCTATTGCGAATAGAGGCAATTCCGCCACTCACATAACAACATTCATAGAGCTGATTTTTATTTTAGAAATGGTGTTTGTAGAAATGTTTAGAATAGTGAATTTACAAAAACAACAACGTATAGAAAGAAATATTAAGTTTTAAACACTAGCTTTGGGTCTGAGTACGTTCAATATAAATATTATTTATTGACTTTTAATTTCCCAAATTCTGCGATGCATTTTAATATATATTCTCTTAATAAGTGCATGTGCGTACGATTTGGGATTTCAATAATGAAGAACTGGAAAGTCTGAAAATTGGACATAAGTTCTCCCGTTCTACTGTTCAAGATTAGATTTTAAAACTTGTGCAGATGCTTTAAGGTTTTTCTTGCTTCTTCGTCTCATCAATTTACTAATTGCAATTATAAGGTTTACTAATAAGTGAAGCACTTCAAACAGGCTAATAATAGACAGTCCGATCCAGAGTCCAATACATCCATTGAGATCGCTGAGTAAAATCTGTAATCTGAAAATAAATGGAAGATGTTTTAAGAATTAGTACTGTGTCTGTGTTTAGCATAACAAAGATGATAAAAATATGCAACAAAATTATTATATGAATATTCATGTGGGACAAGTGCTGGAGAGGGTGGGGGGAGGAAAGAAAGGGTTTTTTTTGGCGAGGTTTACGAAAAAAACAACAACAATAGAAGCTTCGTTAACTCTTTCTCGCCGTAATTATTTACCACATTCTAGTGGAATCAACGTTGGTATCGTCAGATAGGAAAGAAAGAGTTAACTCAGGCTCTGTTAATTTTACTATATATAAAATATCATGCCTGCAATGTCTAAAGTAAGTTGTCTCTTTTACTTTCTCTCTATCTCTCTCTCTCTCTCTCCCCCCTCCTCTCTCTCTCTCTCTCTCTGAAGTAACTCTTCGATGTTTAAAGATAACTCTAGTTCTCCTAGTCTCTCTGTATCAATGTCAAGATCTAGTATTGTCAAAGTTACAACTATATACATTGGACATATGTGTGTGTGTGTGCGTGTAAAGAGAAAGAGAGAAACCGAACAAAAAGAGCGAGAGACAAAGTTGTAAAGATAGAGAATGAAAGAGAAAGAGAGCAAGAAGAGAGATGGGGAGAAAGAGAGTGAAAGGATTTAAAGAAAAGAGATTTAAGAAACAAAAAAAAAACATTAGGTATTGGGCGGGGCTTTCAATGGAAAACATTCTAGTTAAAGGGCCAAAGACCGAGAGGAATGGAGATGCAGTCGACAGATCATTTATGGGGAACACAACGGGCCATTAGTAAAAGTAAATTCCCCCTTTCGGATCTTGTGATCTATAGGGCAGATGATGTTAAAGTCATCTGTTTATTTGGCCAATGGTTAACGAGCAGGGTGTTATGTGTCCAGCACAACGACCAACCGCCTTTACTTTCCCCAACTAAAGTCAGGCACCCATAAGAGTTGGATGGACTCAGGAGCGGCCTAAAAAATCCCGGAATTCAAAATCAGATTCGAACCCGGGACCCTAGGTTCGGAAGCCAAGCGATTAACCACTCAGCCATCGCCCCCCTTCCCCATTAAAGTACGACAAAAAATACAGACAAAAACCCAGACTTACTGTCACAGCCGGACGAGCAGTATAGTTCTCTATGTACATCCAGTCGTAGTAGTTTCTCAGACTGACAAAATTCTTTCTGGAAGTGGAGGAGGCAAGTGTCAACATAAAAATTGACCATACGGCAAATGTCACATAAAAGGTTTCGGAAAACTGCCCGAATGTCACGAACTGTTCAAATGTCATGCATAGATGAAGATGTTAAAGATGCCAGAAGCCACTAGGGGTTTCGGGGTGTTGGAGCTCTTCAGTGATTTACAGATGCCAAGCTAGCTGCTCTACCAGTAAAAAGTATTCGAATTACAATCTTTAAGACGTTTCTGAGTTGGGGTCAAAAGCCTTTTCTATAGATTGTATGCCGGAGGATTAATTCGTGCGAAAAGCAGTCTTTTTGGTGAGCTGAAAAGTGGTCGACGCAACAGAGGCGCCCAACGGAAACGCTTTAGAGACCAGCTTGGGCGCCAACTTCCTTTAACTGACTTAGAAGAGAGCACCTGGTTGTATGCGGCTTCAGAACGAGACAGCTGGAGGTCACACACAAAGGCTGCGGGATACATATTTCAGACCAAAATAAAATCCGCTGCCGAGGACAGACGTAGACGGCGATAAGATGACCTTAATCGACCACCGGTGGCTAATGGTTATGCCTGCACAGGTTGTGGCAAAATATGTAGGTCACAGCTGGGGCTGCGTAGCCACGAAAAAATAATGCATTTCTCATTATTCTTTGGACTTGAAGACAAGCCTTATTATTATTATTATTATTATTATATGATCTTTTCTTGTCATGCGGGTTTCATGAGGACTGTTCAGCTGCTTTGTTGTGCGAGGGTTGTGGCCGCCTGCGTGCAAAATTTTTAAATACCGCCCCGCCCCCCTTTTTTTTTCTTCTAAAAACATCAATAAGTCTGAGCTGGACATTGTTCCAAAAGTGGCATTGGATTAAAATCCATTTTTATAGGCCATTCTATTTTTCCCTTTTATATTCGCACAGTTGTTGTACCCCCCTATTACAACTATGAATCATAAATCATGCACTAGGAACAATTTCGGACATACAGAAATCTGACATCTTGTTGTTTTTTTTTGTGTGATAAACTTACAAAACTTATCTCGTTCAGACTACTAGCTTATGCTCCTGTATTTGCGACGATAAATTTATAATTGATGAGCTGCGGCAGGTATATTACAATGAACAGCGGAAATGATCATGATCTATATACCATTTCTCGATAACTTGACTACTCAACAGTGTTATATGGTCAGGACTCTGATATGTTCACTTGTTTGTTATTGTAAAATAAAGCATAATCCGAAAAAAAAGCTCGAAATACAAAAGCCATTAACAGTGGCACTTTTTCAACGTTCTGTACACTTTCATGATAATCATCACGATTGTATTTTGGAGAGATATAAATTGTATCCACAATCATCTGACATACACGGATTCAGAGTTGCCTACAAATGTATCCAACAAATGAATCAACTCAGCGCTGAAATATTTTTCTTGAGTTTAAAGTAAATAATCCTAAGTACAAGTCACTTAAACAATGACTTGTAAAAAAACAGAGTAAGGCAGTGTTTCTCACATTCCCAGGTGGCGACTCCCTAGATAACCTTTTCGTTTAAGCCCACAGGGTTAGGGAAGAAATTAGAGTCCGGAGGAGCGATGTAGGCCTCGACAGTGAGGCCCTAGTGTTCTTAAAGAGTGTAATAAAAAAGAAAAGAAACTTAGTCATAATTTTGTAGGTTTTATTTTTCATTTATATTAATTTAACACTGTGTATAGAATCCAAAGTTATGCCATGAAAGTTTACTAAAATGGTTTTTTTTTTTTCTTCGGAAATTGTGTTGCCTACACAATTTTTAAGTGTTGTAAAAAGTTATTCCTGGAGATAGAATTGTAGTTGCGGCAGGTTTCCGCTCAAGTAGGCAACGGGTCTGAACCTTATTTTTGCCGCCATACCCCCCCCCTCCTCCTTGTTGTTGGTCGGTTGTTGGCTTGTAGCCCCAAACAGCCAGTACAACTGAACAGATGAAGACGTTTTATATTTCTTGATAAATAAACTTTGAATAACTTCCACTCACTTTTTTATGAACTAAAAACTCAATTTATAACTGTTATTAGTCACCATTCAACTTGAGATATAGATCTAATGAATATTTAAACAAAATCTAGCTCACAACAAAACAAAAAGTCTTTACTCTTGATTGTCTTAAGATCGTCTCACATTTGCACTAGGTATATTAATTTCATCGTCACTGTGAAACCACCAATCAATCGCTTCACCTCTTCATACAGACGCTTAGGAAACACACACATACTCCATAACACACTTCAAAACACCCGTGACAGTGATATGTGACAGTGATATGTGACAGTGATATGTGATAGTGATACGTGAAATTGATATGTGATAGTGATATATGATAGTGATATATGATAGTGATATGTGACAGTGATATGTGATAGTGATATGTGATAGTGATATGTGATATATGATAGTGATATGTGACAGTGATATGTGATAGTGATATGTGATAGTGATATGTGATATGTGATATGTGATAGTGATATATGATAGTGATATGTGACAGTGATATGTGATAGTGATATGTGATATATGTGACAGTGATATGTGACAGTAATATGTGACAGTGATATGTGACAGTGATATGTGATAGTGATAGTGATATGTGACAGTGATATGTGATAGTGATATGTGATAGTGATATGTGATAGTGATATGTGACAGTAATATGTGACAGTGATATGTGACAGTGATATGTGATAGTGATATGTGATAGTGATATGTGATAGTGATTTGTGATAGTGATATATGATAGAGATATATGATAGTGATATATGATGTATGTGATATGTGATAGTGATATATGTGATATGTGATATTGATATGTGATATATGTGATATGTGACAGTGATATGTGACAGTGATATGTGATATATGTGATATGTGATATATGTGATATGTGAGATGTGATAGTGATATGTGACAGTGATATGTGATAGTGATATGTGACAGTGATATGTGATAGTGATATGTGATAGTGATATGTGACAGTGATATGTGATAGTGATATGTGATAGTGAGATATGTGATATGTGATAATGATATGTGTTAAGTGATATGTGATATGTGATAGTGAGATATGTGATATGTGATAGTGATGATGTGGTACCCAAAGAAAACACTTTCAAGACCAGCTTAAGTGCCAACTTGCCTTAGCTGATATAGAAAAGAGCATCTGGTTGCATGACGAGGACGAGACATCTGGAGGTCATACAGAATATGTGATAATGATAATGTGATAATGAAAGATGAATGTGAAAGATGACCGCTTCAATACTGATGCCTGTATTGATGCCGACTAGTTAACATTTGCCCAAACAAAACATACGTTAGAACCCTTACCAATCATCACTCTGGATGTTGAAAAAGTAGAAACCACTTAATACTACGAGGAAACGAAAGGAGATCTAGTTCTGTCCTACTGTTAGACATGACCCAAAAACTTAAGGGAGGGTTGTGCAATGAAAAGCTGACTGGAGATCCTAAAAGAATGGATCGGCCTCACTCTCCATATTTTTGCTAAGGACAGCTGCTGACAGGAAAGGGCTGAGAGATTATGTGTGTAGAGTACTTTGGATACAAGAAATAGATGTTGGTGAGGATGAATCAATCTAGTTTTATTTAGTTCAAAGAAGTATTTAGCTTCTGCCCCAAGAGTAGAGATTTGACATCAGCAGTTCTCCTCTGATTATCTCAGAACTAGGCTCCACTGATTACCACAGACCTAGGCTACATTGATTATCAAAGACCTAGGCTACACTGATTATCTCAGACCTAGGCTCCACTGATTATCACAGGCGTGAGTTCCACTGATTATTACAGACGTGAGCTGCACTGATTATCACAGACATGAGCTCCACTGATTATCACAGACCTAGGCTACACTGATTATCTCAGATCTAGGCTCCACTGATTATCTCAGACCTAGGCTCCACTGATTATCAAAGACCTAGGCTCCACTGATTATCTCATACCTAGGCTCCACTGATTATCACAGACGTGAGCTCCACTGATTATCACAGACGTGAGCTCTACGGATTATCACAGACCTAGGCTCCACTGATTATCACAGACGTGAGCTCCACTGATTATCACAGACGTGAGCTCCACTGATTATCACAGACGTGAGCTCCACTGATTATCACAGACGTGAGCTCCACTGATTATCACAGACGTGAGCTCCACTGATTATCACAGACGTGAGCTCCACTGATTATCACAGACGTGAGCTCCACTGATTATCACAGACGTGAGCTCCACTGATTATCACAGACGTGAGCTCTACGGATTATCACAGACCTAGGCTACACTGATTATCTCAGACCTAGGCTACACTGATTATCTCAGACCTAGGCTACACTGATTATCACAGACCTAGGCTACACTGATTATCTCAGACCTAGGCTCCACTGATTATCTCAGACCTAGGCTTCACTGATTATCACAAACGTGAGCTTCACTGATTATCACAAACATGGACTTCACTGATTATCTCAGGCCTAGGCTTCACTGATTATCACAGACGTGAGCTCCACTGATTGTCAAAGACCTAGGCTTCACTGATTATCTCAGACCTAGGCTCCACTGATTAACACAGACCTTTGTTCCACTGATTATCTCAGACCTAGGCTCCACTGATTAACACAGACCTTTGTTCCACTGATTATCTCAGACCTAGGCTCCACTGATTAACACATACCTTGGTTACAATGATTATCTCAGACATTGTGCTTAACAATTTAAACAGACGTGGGCTCCACTGATTATCTCAGACCTAGTCTACACTGATTAACACAGACCTTGGTTACACTGATAATCTCAGACCTAGGCTCCATTGATTATCTCAGACCTACTCTCCACTGATTCTCTCAAACCTAGGCTCCACTGATTATCTCAGACATGAGCTCCACTGATTATCACAACCTAATATTAAACTCTAGATAGATTAAGATAAAAGTTTAACAAACTTCAAGAAAGTAACAAAAATGTAACGAAAATGTAACAAAAATGTAACAAAAATGTGACAATAACGTTATAACAAATCTTTGTAAGATACAAAGAACCAATGAAAATATAATATTAAAAAAATGTGAAATAGATAACGAATTGGTCAGTGTCAATTGTGTCTTTATACGTAGGTCAAAGATGAGTCTTTAGGGCACATAATCACTGCATTCATTGTTGATCTTGGATCTCTAATGTATTATTATCAGTGGTAGAAATATTTATATAAAAATTTGCTTTTAATACATATATAGTTTATTACCTGCACGATCGCTTGCAATTACAATTCTCTGGCTGTTCTTTCAAGGCACATTGATAACCTGTCCGAGAAATTTAATAATTTATATAATCTAACCTTTTGATATTGTTCCCACTTTTAAATTCTAATTACATTCTCGATTTGTTAGTTTTGGGAAGGGTAGAGAAGATGGAGAATATCTGTAATCCTATGAAAGAAGACTTACAGAATTGTTATCTCATTGAAGGTATTTGCAAACTTGTGATAATTTAGAAAAAATTGATGCCAGAAAATACATACTTATAGTGGACCAAAACATGACATATGGTGAACATAGGGTTGTAGTTATAGTATACCAGGGGTTCTCAACCTGTGGGACGCGCCCCCCTTGGGGGGTCGATTGACGATTTGCCAAGGGTCGCCTAAGACCATCGAAAATATGAATTTTTTTTTCTATTCTTCTATTGCTGTGTGTGTGTGGGTGGGTCGCGGCAGAGTTGGGGATTCTAAAAAGGGGGTCGCCGAGCTTAAAAGGTTGAGAACCGCTGTAGTATACCAATACTATACTGTGCAGTACAAACGTTGAAACAGGAAACAGAGTCACCATGGAAACAGGGTCACATGACGACTAGTTGACCTCTGAGCAAAAAAAAATTTTAGACATCAATGAGACCTTCGAGGCTAGCGAACACGTTTCTGCAAAGAACAGTACCAGGAAAAGATAAGAGAGGCAGAGAGAGGAAGTGATGGGATGACAACGTGAAGGAGTAGACGGGTCTTTTTATGGAAGAGACTCTAATCCTGGCTAAATACAAAGAGGAATGGAGATACAGTCCACGGATCACATGTGGTGTCCCAATCACAATCATAAGCGTACACATGTTCAATATCATGCTACCAAATCAGCAGATAAAAAGTGTTGTGTTGTTGTTTTTGGAGAAAGAGATTTTCTACACTTTGTGGTAACGCTTCGGAGGGCCTTATGGAACCACGTCGTGGGCCGAATCTGACCCGCGGGCCGTATTTCGGGCATCACTGGTTTAGCGCATACCGCACGTTTTAGCACTGCAGACCCAAATCTTCTAATTTCTTCATTGTTTTGCGCAAAATAATTCTCATATGGAGAAAGCGTTAGATTTTTAATCTAACAAGTGGCTAACAAGCGACTAACAAGCGGTAATTAACTATTTAGTTCTGTATTGAAATGAAAAGGAAATATATGCTACATATTGAAAGATGTGGCTGTATATGTGGAGTTATTGTCTTTTTACTTTTTGTACACTTGTTTTCTCGGATGAAGTGGAAATTAGTTTTTTTTTTAAATATTTTCGCGAAAATGTTCTATTTTGAGGCCAATTTCTCTTTGGTATTAACATACATGTGTTGCATGCGAAAACGTTTCTAAAAATCTCTAACATTCAGGGGCGGTCTGGCTATATGTGCATTTGGGCAAATGTCCGGTGGGCCGGTACTCGAAAGGGCCAGTAGAGCCACCGAAATGGCCTGATCGAAGTCACTATGGCACATATCAAGTTGTTAAAGGTTTATAATATTCTTATTATGTTATTATTATTATTTTTATAAAAGGCCATCTGAGCGTCGTGTTTAAACAAATCTTTCACAGACATTACAGTGTAATACTCTTTTAATCAAACACATTTTCCGAAAATAAAATGTAGAATGTAGACAGTGCTACTAGTAGGCTTTATCTTTTTATGGTCTACATAATTGCTGATTTAAAAAGACGCTATACTGCTTATTAAGATATAGAGTTCACTGTATGCATGCATATCGATACATTATCAAACTTAACAATGATTTTTAAGGACCGATATACCTAGAAATGGATGCCCATCACATGATAGAGAAATAGTGGGCCGAATTTTATAGAAATACCAGGGCCGATTTTGACAACCAGTCCGCCTCTGCTAACATTATATGTGCTATTTAGTTACCTGTAGGAATGAAACATTATATGTGCTATTTAGTTACCTGTAGGAATGAAACATTATATGTGCTATTTAGTTACCTGTAGGAATGAAACATTATATGTGCTATTTAGTTACCTGTAGGAATGAAACATTATATGTGCTATTTAGTTACCTGTAGGAATGAAACATTGTATGTGCTATTTAGTTACCTGTAGGAATGAAACATTATATGTGCTATTTAGTTACCTGTAGGAATGAAACACTAAAGCCCCGACTGCTGCTGTAAACAAAAAACACCAAAGAATTTTGGCGCCAAAACTGGTCTACGTCTTGATCATCAGAAGTCCATTGATGGAAGTTCTCTCAGCGAAAAGAGAGATGACGCTTAAGGTGGTTGACTCTCGTCGTGTGGTCGTCTCTGCCACGCTGTCGCCAATGTCAATGGTTTCTGTCACATTAGGTTCGCAGTCGTAGGTTCTGTCATTGGTAGGTTCACGCTCATAGGCTCTGTTTATGTACGACACAGATGCCATGATGGCACTGTCTGAAACAAACCACAGCAACAAATGACTCACTATAATATACATTGGGTTAGAGCAGTGATGCTCAAAATACGGATCGCGGGCCAGATCCGGCCCGTGACGAGGTTCCATCCGGCCCGCCGAAACGTCGGTATAAAGTGTAGAAAATCTTTATTGGTCACGTGGCCGCGACACGAGTGTCGGAAATTAAAATGGCCCGCAGGTTGAATTAGGTTGGGCATCACTGGGTTAGAGAGTCCTGAACACTGGGCTAGAGAGTAGAAATACAGTTTGTTTTAAGAGTATGACGTCATTCGCACACTAAAACTCTATATTTTTGAAAAAGCTTATATCAACTGTGTCTATACGGTAAAAATAATTTGTACACATTATTTGTCACACAGCTAATTTCGGATCAAGCTGAAATTTTAGCAATAATTTCTTTTGCATGTCAACACAAGAATAAATAAATAAAAAACTAGTTAATTAATTATTGGTAATTAATTACTTCGTTTTGTATCTCAAACAAGGGAAACAAATTTTCTTTGACTGATAAAGTGGTATAAGTTGAATTAGTCCCCTTTATTATTTGTAGGGGAAAAAATGTAAATAAATACTAATAACTATAAAAACTATTTTCATAAGCAGATCTCTGGAACAGAGGTTGTTACCGTATTGGCTCGAGAAGGCTGAGGAGACCTTAGCCCTCGAGTTCCAATTCAGGTCCCTCACTTTTTTTGTGTTTATAAATACATTTAAAAAGCGATCACCCAGATACTCACTTCTTTCTCCATCCCATCCCTTTCCAACTGGTCTAGGCAAGTGATAGGATCATACGGCATTGAGAAAGCTAAAAGCATGAAATTTTGTTAAACAAAAACAATTGGTTAATATATTTCTATTTGCACAAATGGCTAGGCTTGATGTATTACAAATTTAATGACATGACTGATCAAAACTAATTGATGCAATTACGCTTAATATAAGCTTTGTTGTTTACAGTATTTCTTTGTATTTTGCTTGTTTAAAAATTACTATTCCTACTATTAGCTTATGTTCTCTGTATGGGTTCAAAAAGTTGGAAATTGGAAACTGGAAACTCTGCGGACGGGTATTTCGTAAACGGCTCTAACAATTTTTCTGGAAGTTTTCACTGTTTATGTAGATCTTTGGGAAAATAAAATGAAATACCTAATTGACCACACAGAGAAAACTCTTGTTTGACTGGAATAATGTTTCAAAATTTCATCTTAAAATTAGATTCGGCTTACCACTTTTAAAACACAGAATCATCGGGAATTCCCCCACTCGACTTAAATGTTCCTTTGTATTAAAGAAAGAGGTGAACAAATAGATAGGCTTACACGAAAATTTTGCGCGTGCTCGTATATAGAAGTACCAGTCCAAATGCCCTGGTCAAATCATTGCTCTTTTTTATATTTGCACAAGTTGCTTTGTTCATTTGGAAACATCAGCTGCCTGGAATTGGGGGGGGGGGGGAAGGGGAGAACTGCTGTTTGGGTGAGATTGTTTCGACCATATCTCTACATTTTATGAGATGATTCAAGTTTCAAACAAGTATAATACCTGACTTTTAAACTGACGCATTAATCAAATACAAAATACTGTATTCCCTCCAAAGATGGGTGCGCTCCATCATGGACACACACTGACAAGGCCGTTCTACCAACAACGATATCTCTTTGCCAACGCCGGTATGGACAGTAAAGATGGACTTCTTATACTCGGACATGAACGCTGGGCAGGGCATGTATCGGGCCCCGTATAAGGGACGAACCTATCCCAAAAGCAGTCTTTTTTGTGAGCTAAAAGGGGAGTCGACGTTACAGATGTGCCGCACGGAAACGCTTTAAAGCCCGTAGAGATGTCCACTTCTGGTTCGAGATGACCGCATCCCTTTTATGAACCATGTGACCTGGGAAAAGATTTTATCCCGTGGCCAGGAATCAGCCCTTCACCAATCCCTCTGTCTGGAGTTCCCATGCGACTAGATGATCATTTAATCACATCCGTCTGGTTGTGGGACACGGTCTATTCAGCCAATGACACGGGTTCTCCCGACCCATGCGAGGCCGGAGGCCGAGCCCACGAGGGGCCCTCCATATGCCTATATGTTTTAAAGACCAGCTTGCTTCAACTGACATAGAAAAGAGCAAATATCTGCTGGCGGCTTTGAAACGAGACAGGTGGAGATCACTTTCAAAGATACACATTTGAAACCAAAAAAAAATACCACTGCCGAGGATAGACGTAGACGGCGACCACCGGCAGAAAATGGTTATGTCTGCGCTGGATGTGAAAAAATATGTAGGTCGCAGCTTGGGCTGCGTAGCCATGGAAAATACTGTATTTCTCATTAATCTTCGGACTCGAACGCAAGCCTTATTAGTCAAATTCAACATCGATAATAAGTTTCGCCACCAAAAAAATATCTATAATCAACAACATAAAGATCTTTTCTCCAACTAATTTATAGATCTGTATACATCTCAAAAAAATTGTTTCACTAATTAAGGAATCATTGATAGCGTCTCACCACTACCCCATTTTTTTTCACCTACATGATTTAGTGTAGATGAAATTTGCATCGCATAATTAAATACAGAAAAATCATTAAATAAAACTAAAGTTAATACTCCTCTCTGATAAAAGAAATCAAATATAGACATCACAGTAAATAAGTTCTCAGGGAAGGCTCACAAAATTAACAAATACAACGCAAGCCTCCATAGATCGATACCATTGGCTGCTCAATAATACATAATCTATCCTTTCCATTTGCATCGAAGCTCACAGTCAAAAGAATTGATCTATTTGTCTTTTGCTTTTGAAAGCGTCAGTCTCAAATGTCTCAAATGCTAAAATATTTTTAGAAAAAAAACATAAACATATGAGATCGTTGTTAGATCACGTCTGACAACCGACGCTACGAAAGAGACTTTGGAAAACTATTGGCCGTAGCAAAATGTATTCAGCTCCTGTATAATATCATCAATAATACAAAGTCCAAAAATTTAAAAAAAAATGTCATTGTTTCACTTCGATACCCTAACCCAGTTGTGACAGACATATTCGGCCACATCCAATAAACTGATGAGCAAAAAATTATACTACTAAATAAAGTTTCCCTTTCAGACCTTGGGAACCTGAAGTGGCCTACAGTTATCGAGGGTGTCATGTGGTCAGCACAACGACTTTACTTTTCCCAAACTTACTTCAGATATCCATTATAGCTGAGTGAACTCGAAGTCGCTACAACATAATCCTAATCTTCGCCAGGATTCGAGCCCGGGAGACCTCAAATCAGAATCCAATTGCTTCACCACTCAGAAACCAAGCTTTCTTTATATATAATTCTAAATACTATTAAATAAGTAATAAATAACCCGTGTGGTCATGCTAGACATTTTCAATACTAGATATGTCAATACTAGATATGTCAATACTAGATATGTCAATACTAGATATGTCAATACTAGATATGTCAATACTAGATATGTCATTGATAGCATTGTAAATACAAGATAGGTCAATACTAGAGATGTCTATGCTAGCCTTTTCAATACTAGATATGTCTATGCTAGCCTTGGCAATACTAGATGTGTCTATGCTAGCCTTTTTAATACTAGATATGTCAATGATAGCCTTGTTAATATTATCTATGTCAATGATAGCCTTGTTAATGCTAGATATGTTAATGATAGCCTTGTTAATACTAGATATGTTAATGATAGCCTTGTTAATACTAACATGTCAATGATAGCCTTGTTAATACTAGATATGTTAATGATAGCCTTGTTAATACTAGACATGTCAATGATAGCCTTGTCAATACTAGATATGTTAATGATAGCCTTGTTAATAGTAGACATGTCAATGATAGCCTTGTTAATACTAAATATGTCTATGCTAGTCTTGTCAATACTAGATATGTCAATGATAGCCTTGTCAATACTAGATATGTCTATGCTAGTCTTGTCAATACTAGATATGTCAATGATAGCCTTGTCAATACTAGATATGTCTATGCTAGTCTTGTCAATACTAGATATGTTAATGATAGCCTTGTTAATACTAATATGTCAATGATAGCCTTGTTAATGCTAGATATGTCAATGATAGCCTTGTTAATACTAACATGTCAATGATAGCCTTGTTAATACTAGATATGTTAATGATAGCCTTGTTAATACTAACATGTCAATGATAGCCTTATTAATACTAACATGTCAATGATAGCCTTGTTAATACTAGATATGTTAATGATAGCCTTGTTAATACTAGACATGTCAATGATAGCCTTGTCAATACTAGATATGTTAATGATAGCTTTGTTAATAGTAGACATGTCAATGATAGCCTTGTTAATTCTAAATATGTCTATGCTAGTCTTGTCAATACTAGTTATGTCAATGATAGCCTTGTTAATACTAAATATGTCTATGCTAGTCTTGTCAATACTAGATATGTCAATGATAGCCTTGTTAATACTAAATATGCCTATGCTAGTCTTGTCAATACTAGATATGTCAATGATAGCTTTATTAATATTATCTTTGTATATGCTAGTCTTGTCAATACTAGATATGTCAATGATAGCTTTATTAATATTATCTTTGTCTATTCTAGCCTTGTCAATACTAGATATGTCTATGCTAGCCTTGTCAATACTATATATGTCAATGATAGCTTTATTAATATTATCTTTGTCTATGCTATGCTAGCCTTGTCAATACTAGATATGTCTATGCTAGCCTTGTCAATACTAGATGTGTCTATGCTGGCCTTGTCAATGCGATTATTTTCACTATTGACATCCAGGAAGCTGAAGGGCTTTGCACTGTGTTCTAGTGCTTCCACATGTTGCTGGTGGCTGGCTGCAACTGGTTATTCGTAGCCATGTGAAGCACTGCGCTCATCTTTGCGATAAATATGCGGGCCCAGGTTGTCCGGGGGACCTCTTTCAGAACATGGACCAAATTTGGAACTCGCTTCCCCATGGAGCTCAGATGAGACAAACTTGCAGCTAGAGAAGCATTAGACATTACGAAAGGACAAAATGATTATTAACAATGAACTTTATTTAGTAAATGTTGTCTCCTGCAGCACTCTGATGTTCTCTGACCACCCCCCCCCAACATAGTCATACTTTACACACTTTAATTGATACTCACTCAACTAAGTACTAACACTAAAGGGCAACTAGTTTGTCCATACAATCATACACAATACAAGTCACTAAGAAAAAAAACACTTAGGATTTCTTATTACTTTAAGATAGTTTCCCTTTTTGTTTTTTTTCTCTCTAATACATTCTCAAAGCAACCATGGGGAAAAAGTTACCTTTTTCATATCTTACGAATTTAAGAGAGAATTTGATGTCAACTTATATGTTTCTATGACCGATGGTTTACAAGGACGTCATGTAGCCCGCTCAACAACCTTTACATTCCCATGTAAGTCAGATACCCATTAGGGTTAAGTGAAAATAACAAAATAGGAATCTATAATACAAACGTTAAGTCTGTCCTTCTATACGGTTCAGAAAGTTAGAGAGTCACTAAAACAAATATTGAAAAGCTCCAGACTTTTGCTAACAGATGCCTACGCCGGATATTAGGAATTAGGTGACCAGAAAAGATAACTGCTATCGATTTCTGGGAGAGAACTAGACAAATGCCCAAGACATCACAAAACGAAAATAGAGCTGGATAGGACACACCCTTCGAAAACCAGCTACCAATGTTGCAAGGCAGGCACTTGACTGGAACCCACAAGGAAAGAGGAAAGTGGGGCAGACCCAAGCAAACCTGGAAGAGGTCAGTCATCAGTGAAGCTGAGCGTACTGGAATGACATGGGAGCAGATGAAGAAAGCTGCTCAGAACCGAGTTCGGTGGAGAGGTGTGGTTGCGGCCCTATGCTCCCCCTGGGAGTGCACAGGATTAAAGAAAGAAAGAAGAAGAACTCTGGGAAATCTTTAAAAAAAAAAAAAAAGCTCAAAGCCTCAGTCTTCACCGGGACTCGAACTGGAGCCACCTCGGTTTGAAAGCCAAGCCTTTTACCACTCAGCCACCACCCAACATAAAACACCCTCAGCCTTACAACTTATTGAACGAGGCTATAAAACAATAAGTGTTATTAAATTAATCAATTATTAAATTATCACTATCACCAATAGAACACAAGTGTTAGAATAGTCCTTAGTAGATTTTAGCATTGCTGGTAATGGATAATCGGAGACCCCAGGCGAAATGAATCTCCGTATTAGAAACAGAGTTATACTATAATCTTCTAATACAAAAACAAAATTTAATAAAAAACTCAGAAAGACACAAAGATAAAGGCGCATTCCTCATCCCATATGCTAGGACAAATTTGTACAAATACTCCTTCTTCCCTAGTGCTATTAGAGCATGGAATGGGTTGCCTGAGCTAGCCAGGAAAACCAGTGACTTGGCAGAATTTAAGTCATTGGTTAATATGCATGACTTTTTGAAGTAACGTCTGTATTATATAAGATAAGATAAGTAAACATAGTGCTCTACTATGTTTGAGATCTAATCCTAGTTTCGCAATTTTCTCTCTCTCTCTCTTTTTAGTTTAATATTGTACGAGGCCACCACCATTTGGAGGCCAATGGCGGCTGCCTACTTTGCCTATGCTTAAAGCCGGCCCTGCTTTTAGAAAAGAATAAACATGATCAAAAGAACACTGACATAGGCATTACAAAACTTATGAGAAGAATAACTCTGCACAAATGTAAAAAAAAAATTAAAAAAAATCATTTACCTCTCTTGTGTCAAAGGAAGTTCGAACTTCAGAAAAGTCACAAATCAACTATACCAGCAAACGTAGAGTTCATCAAATAGCTTTAGATAAGAAACATAATTAATGCAATGAATATTTTCAGGGGTCGAAACGCATTTTGACTTCTCATGAATAGTATCTCATGTATCTGTCTTGTGTCACGTGTGAACTTGGGTTGAAAATATAAAATGGGATGGGGGGGGGGGGACAGAATTGTACTCGTTCGGTTAGTACTCAGAGGGTAACAAATCGATTATTGGTATTCTTTTCATTACTGAAACTATTTGAGAAATTAATTATGCAACAGTTGAACTGTACAGAGTGTAAAAAGACAGAAAGACACAGACTGCTAATACATAGAGATCTTCAAAGACAAAAACATTTCAACAGAGTAGTGTACAACAATGACAAATCTAGAACATTGGAGGGAGGGATTTATTTTAGTAAAAAAAAAAGGGAAAGGGGTGAGATTTCATTTCATTGACTGAAGCATGAAATACAGAGTACAGAGGAGAGTTTCATGTCACAACTTTTGATCGGGAGGAGTTTTAAATTATTATGTGTGTGCACTGTGCTGTATCTTATAAGTGGGAAGGATGCTGTACCTTTAGATTCCAGTCATTTCATCCCCTGGTCATTTCATCTCATGGTTATTTCATCTCCTGGTCATTTCACTCCTGGTCACTTCATCCCTCGTCTTTCGTCCCGTAGTTATTTTATCCCCAGGTCATTTCATCTCCTGGTCATTTCATCTTCTGGTCATTTTATCCCCAGGTCATTTCATCTCCTGGTCATTTCATCTTCTGGTCATTTTATCCCCAGGTCATTTCATCTCCTGGTCATTTCATCTTCTGGTCATTTTATCCCCAGGTCATTTCATCTCCTGGTCATTTCATCTTCTGGTCATTTTATTCTCTAATCCAACTACTAATTCTAGAAAAAAGTCTGAAATAAACAATATTTCATAAATTTATATTTATTTACATAACAAAAAGTATGGCTCATTGTTTGATTGAATAAAAAAATAATTTAATGTCATTAAAGATATAACAATGTATCAACTAGAGATATTATTTTTAGATATAAAGCTAATGTAAAAAAAGGGTTTCTGCGTGTTTGTCCAAATCAACGAGATAAATATGCAATAGATAGTAGTCAAAATCAACGAGATAAATAGGCTATAGCTAGTAGTCAAAATCAACGAGATAAATAGGCAATAGATAGTAGTCAAAATCAATGAGATAAATAGGCAATAGATAGTAGTCAAAATCAACGAGATAAATAGGCAATAGATAGTAGTCAAAACCAATGAGATAAGTAGGCAATAGATAGTAGTCAAAATCAATGAGATAAATAGGCAATAGATAGTAGTCAAAACCAATGAGATAAATAGGCAATAGATAGTAGTCAAAATCAATGAGATAAATAGGCGATAGATAGTAGTCAAAATCAACGAGATAAATAGGCAATAGATAGTAGTCAAAACCAATGAGATAAATAGGCAATAGATAGTAGTCAAAATCAATGAGATAAATAGGCAATAGATAGTAGTCAAAACCAATGAGATAAATAGGCAATAGATAGTAGTCAAAATCAATGAGATAAATAGGCGATAGATAGTAGTCAAAATCAATGAGATAAATAGGCGATAGATAGTAGTCAAAATCAATGAGATAAATAGGCAATAGATAGTAGTCAAAATCAATGAGATAAATAGGCGATAGATAGTAGTCAAAATCAACGAGATAAATAGGCAATAGATAGTAGTCAAAACCAATGAGATAAATAGGCAATAGATAGTAGTCAAAATCAATGAGATAAATAGGCAATAGATAGTAGTCAAAACCAATGAGATAAATAGGCAATAGATAGTAGTCAAAACCAATGAGATAAATAGGCAATAGATAGTAGTCAAAACCAATGAGATAAATAGGCAATAGATAGTAGTCAAAATCAATGAGATAAATAGGCAATAGATAGTAGTCAAAATCAATGAGATAAATAGGCAATAGATAGTAGTCAAAACCAATGAGATAAATAGGCAATAGATAGTAGTCAAAATCAATGAGATAAATAGGCGATAGATAGTAGTCAAAATCAATGAGATAAATAGGCAATAGATAGTAGTCAAAATCAATGAGATAAATAGGCAATAGATAGTAGTCAAAATCAATGAGATAAATAGGCGATAGATAGTAGTCAAAATCAATGAGATAAATAGGCAATAGATAGTAGTCAAAATCAATGAGATAAATAGGCAATAGATAGTAGTCAAAATCAATGAGATAAATAGGCAATAGATAGTAGTCAAAACCAATGAGATAAATAGGCAATAAATAGTAGTCAAAATCAATGAGATAAATAGGCAATATATAGTAGACGTAGGAGCCAATATATTAATTCCTATTACTGTACATCGTTTGTAACTTCCTGTAACTTCCTGTAACTTCCTGTAACTTCCTGTAACTTCCTGTAACTTCCTGTAATTTCTTGTAATTTCTTGGCCAGTGTTGCATATTTCCTCCTAGGACGTTCTTCTATACCGCTTTTTTGGGAAGTTAAATGCATTTAGTCATTGTGATGGCCATAGGACATCCTCGTTAATTGTCAGAGAAGGGGAGCACCATTATACATTTTTAACCAGGGCCCATAGGTACCTTGGTAGGCAACTCATGCAGATGAAGACTGGAAATACAATTCGTATATATCACAATGACGCATTCGGATTTTAAAAAAAATAGTATTGCGAAATTAATTAAGAAATCAGAGAAGGAGTCAGTGTTTTGACCTGCATAGTTTTTACATTGTCATCACCTGGGCTATACCGAAGCCTATATAGTCGATATGAATGGGTGCTATGTGTCGGCGTCAGAGGAGCGTTTACTAGTTAGCGTTTATTATAGGAAATGAAACTGAATATCAAGGTAAAAAAGACTCGCCCGTAGTCAAGAAAGAACGATGGACAAATAAAGATAAAGATGGCCGTCAGGAGATACAGTTATCAGCGGCATGACCATTAGTATTCTAATCGTTCTCATGTCTTAAAAAGATGTCCTCTACTTCCACCACACCTGGGCCTTTGATTACTACATCATGCAATATGCGCAGGGATAATATTGACATCCCTACATCAAAAAAGAAACAATATAACTAAATACAAACCCCCGCATTACAATATATCTAGTCATTTCGTATATTATTAGTTTGTTCATTTAGAACAATGTTTCCCAAACCTTTTCCTTAACGGAACACATCGCACATTTGGAGTATTTAGCGGAACACATCGCACATTTGGAGTATTTAGCGGAACACATCGCACATTTGGAGTATTTAGCGGAACACATCGCACATTTGGAGTATTTAGCGGAACACATCGCACATTTGGAGTATTTAGCGGAACACATCGCACATTTGGAGTATTTAGCGGAACACATCGCACATTTGGAGTATTCAGCGGAACACATCGCACATTTGGAGTATTTAGCGGAACACATCGCACATTTGGAGTATTTAGCGGAACACATCGCACATTTGGAGTATTTAGCGGAACACATCGCACATTTGGAGTATTTAGCGGAACACATCGCACATTTGGAGTATTTAGCGGAACACATCGCACATTTGGAGTATTTAGCGGAACACATCGCACATTTGGAGTATTTAGCGGAACACTTTGCTTATTTTTGTTCGAGAGATTAATTCACGTGGTGGCCAATTATTTAATTATTCCAGTAGTTTGTGGGACACCTATTCAGGCCTCGCGGAACACTAGGGTTCCGCGGATCACAGTTTGGGAAACACTGATTTAGAATGAAGAGAGTAGAGGGAACACTATAATCACTTTAATAACATGTCCAAAAATATCAAAAAGCATTCTAAATAAACATATTAATATATTAGATGAAATGATGGCGTAAAGACAAAGCCTTAACCACACTGAACAAGTACTTAATGACTAAGAAAAAACAAATTAATTGGGTTGAAATGACCGGGGATGAAGTGACCAAGGATAAACTGACCAAATGTTAAATGACCAGGGGTGATACTTTAGGTCACATGGATATTATATCACACAAGTCGTTTTGTTTCTGTATCATAAAATTCACAAGGTTTCTGTATCATATAACTGCCTTGGTTTCTGTATCATACAAGTCACAATGATTCTGTATCATACAAATCACAAGGATTCTGTATCAAACAAGTCACAAGGATTCTGTATCATACAAGTCACAAGGTTAATGTATCATACAAGTCATAAGGTTTCTGTATCATACAAGTCACATGGTTTCTGTATCATAAGTGCCTTGGCTTCTGTATCATACAAGTCACAAGGTTAATGTATCATACAAGTCACAAGGTTTCTGTATCATACAAGTCACATGATTTCTGTATCATAAAAGTCACAAGGTTTCTGTATCATACAAGTGCCATGTTTTTTTTTGTATCATACAAGTCACAAGGATTCTGTATCATACAGGTCACATGGCTTCTGTATCATACAAGTCACATGGTTTCTGTATCATACAAGTCACATGGCTTCTGTATCATACAAGTCACATGGTTTCTGTATCGTACAAGTCACATGGTTTCTGTATCATACAAGTCACATGGTTTCTGTATCATACAAGTCACATGGTTTCTGTATCATACAAGTTACATGGTTTCTGTATCATACAAGTCACATGGCTTCTGTATCATAAAAGTCACATGGTTTCTGTATCATACAAGTCACATGGTTTCCAATGGTTGTGTCTCTTACGTTCCCGCCACATTAGAAAGTAAAACTCCTTCCTCAACCGTTAAAGAGTTACTCATATGGGAAGTAATTATAACCTGTCAATGGTCCCAACTTGCAATACCATATCATACCAATAAAAGGTCTTCGTCAAGATAGTGCAAATATATTTTTTTAAATGGATATTTTTTATGAAACAAAGTTATCTTTCTAATGTTAAATTTATTTGTAAATTTAAATAAGTGACACAAAATTGTTGTGTTTTTTTTAATGTAGACAATAAACATTTTCTTTATATCTCCTATAATTATTCTTTACATGTATAAACACTCATTACGTTTATTTGTAATTCATTATGTGGTTTACCATTTTAAAATCATTTTTGCATCATATTTCTCTTTCGTTGATTTAATTTCTTTAGTCACAGTATATGTGCTTGAATCAAAAGAAAAATTCGAAATTTCATTTCGAAAAAATCCCAATATCAATATCAGTGTAAATTATCAAGAACTCTATACAATTTCTTAGTAACCTTGAGTGCTCAACAGTCTTATACGGTCTGGGCGTGGATGCGTTAACCTGTTTGTCTTGTGTGTAACGGTAAGTGAAAGTATAATCTAAATAAACCACAAAAACAAAAACTTACCTGGTACAGGACAAACAGATCAACAAGGTCATGTTCTCCTTAGCCAAGGGATAGAGCAAAAACCAAAAACTAATCAAATATATTTGCAGCCTTTACTTCCAAAGGCAGTTTTTTAAAAAGGGCTTAAAAATAAGTAATATATCATTTTGTTTTCAAATAGATCTTTTTATGTTGTTGCTATTGACAGTAGCACTATGTTGAAGTTGCGGGTACTGAGTGATAAAGTGCGTGGCTTCCAAACAGTGCGTTCCGGGCTCGAATCCTGATGAAGCCTGGGATTTTTGTGGCATCTTTAGTGACCCCCCAGCGCCAAAACGTAGCAAAAAAAACTGCTTTTGAAAAAAAAAATATCATGAGATGTTCACGCTGCGAGACGCAGCCGCCTTCAATATGGAATTTCATGCAATTTCAATTTAAATTTTAAGTTAATTAAATTAAAGCGTAATTTTTTTCCGCTTTAAAGGCTGCTGGCTTCCCCCTATAAATGAATAATTATCATAAAAAAATGAAGGGGCCGTTGGTCAAGTCAGGATGGGACCCGACGTAAGCTGTAATGTGATACATATTTGCAGTGTGCAAGATGAGAGTACTTTTGTTGTCTACTTGTAAAATGCCTACGTCACTTGAATTGTATGGTATGGGGGGGGGGGCTTCTTTCATTGTTAATATATAGTGTCCATGGGAACGAATCTCACTTGTTATAGTTTTTTTTTTTTTTTGTTATTGTTAAAGTCTGTTACTTTTTTAATTTACATTTAATTTTTTTTTATTTTTTTTTAAATATTCAAGTTATTTTTTTTTTTGTGTTTTAAAAATATTTATGACGAAATGTGTGTTCTCTAAGACATGGACAGAATTCCTTTGCGCCAAAACGGCCATCACCAAAACGGAGTCGCCTAATTGTCGCGTATCGACTTGACAGACAGACAGACAGACTACACAAAAAAAAATAGCAACTCTTTTTAGAAGGGTAGCAAGAAATCAGGTAACTCTCAACTAATATTACTTAAAACAGTTGTAGGTTTCGTTAAACGAATCTAGTCACTATTCACTCCATTACAGCCTTATAATACCAATGCATAATGTGCACATATTCTCAGTTACTTGTTAGAGTTTTACCTGATGTATTTACCTGTTGTATTCAAGGTGTTTAAAAACAGGAATTCATTATGCAAAAGCCTCGCTCTTTTTCTGAAATGTCACCAGGTTCAGGTCAAAAGTTCAACAGTCTACTTTTCTCATGTTATACAAGTATTTTCCACAAGATCTGTGTTATTGAAGTTATCAACCATAGATTACGGTAGCAATAATAAAAAGGCTTCACTAAATTTAGAAAGCCTTCAGGACAGAAGGCTCAAAAGTAAAGTAGCAATCATACATAAAACACTGAACCTTAATCTTCAAATACAAAAACAAAATTTAATAAAATACTCTGAAAGACACAAAGATAAAGGCACATTCCTCGTCCCATATGCTAGGACAAATTTGTACAAATGCTCCTTCTTCCCTAGTGCTATTAGAGCATGGAATGGGTTGCCTGAGCTAGCCAGGAAAACCAGTGACTTGGCAGAATTGGAGTCATTGGTTAATATGCATGACTAAATGCATGACGCGTAAGACGTAATCATCTTCTTTTTTGAAGTAACGTCTGGATTATATAAGATAAGAAGATAAGGCTTTTCTTCGGGTCCGGAGAGTAATGAAGATTGCAGTATTTTACGTGACTAAAAAAATCCTAGCCTCGACCTACATATTTTGCCACAAAGGGCGCAGACATAACCGTTGTCCGCCGATGGTCGACTTTGATTCTCTTTTCGCCGTTTACATCTACTGTTATCTGCCCTCGGCTGTGGATTTTATTTCGGTCTTAAGCGTGTATCCAGAGGTCCTCAAAAGAAATTTCCAGCTTTCACTATCAGAACTGAATCTTTGTTGAGCATGCTATCCCGCGATGTAGCGACCATTTTGCAAAGAGATCCATTGCGCCTGGGCCATTGACCTATAGGGGACACATGGGGCATTGACATATAGGGGACACAGTGGGCATTGACCTATAGGGGACACAGTGGGCATTGACCTATAGGGGACACAGTGGGCATTGACATATAGGCGTTTAGTACTTCTAAGAAGATGTGCAAGCGATGAGAGTCATGAGACTGTTGCTTGTGAAGGACGAAATGACGTTTAGTAAATACACTAAGACAAATAGTAAAAATACATTTCTTCTTTAGTCATACTAATCCTTCGAGGGTATGGAGATCTGACCGAGTGATAAAGAGCGTAACTTTCGAGTCTAGAAGTCCTGAGTTCTTATCTTTGTGGACTCTGGAACAAGTGGAACTATAAATTATTTTTTACTAACAAATATTGAGGTGAACATGAGGAGTGATGGTTGAGTAGAAAATCACTAGACTTCCGACTATGAGGTGTCGAGTTCAAATCCAGGCGAAGAATGAAATTTTAAAAGAATTAATAGGACGCCCCTGAGTCACCCAACCAAAATGGGTACCTGCTAGTGTCGGGGAATTAAATAAATTTGGTCATTGTCATTTGGTCATTGTCATTTGATCATGGTCATTTGGTCATTGTCATTTGGTCATAGTCATTTGGTCATGGTCATTTGGTCATTGTCATTTGGTCATTGTCATTTGGTCATTGTCATTTGGTCATTGTCATTAGGTCAATGTCATTTGGTCATGGTCATTTGGTCATAGTCATTTGTTCATGGTCATTTGGTCATTGTCATTTGGTCATAGTCATTTGGTCATTGTCATTTGGTCATTGTCATTTGGTCATTGTCATTTGGTCATTGTCATTTGGTCATTGTCATTTGGTCATTGTCATTTGGTCATTGTCATCAGGTCATGGTCATTTGGTCATGGTCATTTGGTCATGGTCATTTGGTCATGGTCATTTGGCCATTGTCATTTGGTCATGGGCATTTGATCATGGTCATTTAATCATTGTCATTCGGTCATTACCATTTGGTCATTGTGCTGGCAACTCGACACCCTCGGAGAAGGGGAGCACCGTTATATGTTTTTAACCAGGACCTATCAGTATCTTGGTACACCTCTGATGCAAATAAAGACTGTAAAAAGCAATTCGTATATATATATATATATATATCATAATGACGCATTCCGTTACAAATAATTTAGTATTGCGCAAATAATTTTAAAAATTAAGGAAGAAATCTGTGTTTTGACCTACATAGGTATAAAAATGTTCAAGATTCATTGCTGTCAGATCTCAACAACATATCCACACCAGCCAGACTACCTGCCAGCCTACCTGCCTGATTACCTACGTGGGGACAGTCCCAGGTTGTCTGCAAGTTTATTTATAGTTCACTTTCAGTGCAATAAAAAGACGAATAACTAATTGTATCCCTTAAGAAAGAAAACGAAACTTTTTCTTTTGTTTTGGACTAAAGATGTTCTCTGTTCGAGTAGCATTACTTCTGACCATCCTGTCAGTGAGTAAGTATAGCTTATCACTTGCCTCGTTTGGTCACGTACGAGTAGGATTCTGTTTTGTTTTCTATGAGCAGCTGTCCAAGATTGTAAGTAGCACTCAGAGGCGTAGCTTGCAATGTGCGTGTAGTGAGGGGAGCATCAAACGCTCCTCCAGTATAAATTAAATGAATTAAGTTTCTATTCTCCTAAGCTTTTTTTTAGTAAAAAATGAGACTTTTTAGGCTTACATAATGGAACAAACAAAATACATTGAAACAGTACTTAATAGGCAAATTAAACAGAAGCGAGGACCGAGATTATTACTATTAAAATGATCCAATCGTATAAACAGGATTTTTGTGAAGAAGTAATTTTAGTTGTATACAAATATCATCTTTCTTCTCTCTGACCCCCAGGCGTCCGCGGACCACAGTTTGAGAACCACTGGTATAGTGCACTGACGTGATCCACATTTAGTTTATATATATATATAAATAAATAAATATACCTGTGGATACTGATACTTGATATTGGCCAGCACGATGACCAACCACCTTTACTTTCCACAACGAATTTAAAGTAGCCATTAAAGTTAGATGGACTCAGTGGTATTTGAACAAGTACCAGAGTCTAGAGGCCAAAGGTTCTTTTTTGTTCAATTTTATTTTTTATTAATTTGAAAAAACTAAAAAAAGGGTATTGAAGAAAGCAAATGTAAAAGTGTCCTACACGTTTTTAAAATCGCTGTTTGGATTCTACCTTGTCATGTGGTACGTGATTCTGACTACCATCACGATGGTCCGGAGTTCAAGACCTGCACGCTGCCATCCCCCCTGACGTCATGCAGGACGTTTTTGGCTAAGACGTAATTATTCTTATTTCTTAAAGGAACGTCCGAAATGTATAAATCAAACATGACGTCAATGACTAACGGTGTTGTACAGATGTGTCGACATCTAGCTCAGTCAGTGAGCGATAACTCCGTTTGAAACAACTCATCTCGTTCCAGTCTGATACGTGTAGCTATGCTCAGCGCAACGTGGCTCAATCTCATTTGTAGACCAGCTTTGTAAAATGTTTTGTAAAATGTTTTACACGTTTCGGATGTTTCTTCAGAGTTGAAGATAATTTACTTCCTAGTTAAAACCTTCCTCAGGACGACGGGGGATGGGAACGGGCAGGGGTTTGAACCCGGGACCATCGATAAATCTGAACGACAGTCCAGCGCACAAACCGCACGACCAGGCAGCCATCCATCCTGCGAGGAAGAGGGGGGGGGCAAGGAGTATTCTGGGAGATGGTTTCCGTACTGCCTTTGAGGGCTCAGTAAACGTCAATGGACCTCATTCACCAATCGTAAACAAACAACATTTAGCCACGTGATAATATTGATAAAACAATAATAAAAAAAACGTATCACGTGACAGCCTTTATGGGTTGCGTAATTGTCTGAAAACAAACTTTTAATTCAATGGAAATCTGTCAGTGATTATCTATTTTGCAAGACAGTAATCTAATGACTCATTGTCTGTTAGTACTATTTTCTGTTGTTTTTTTTTAAATAGAATTTTCGATATAGGATTAGTCTTATTCGCTTTTGCAGACCCCTGTGTGAGGGGGGAGGGGGGATCTGGGAGAAGGTTTGATTGCTGCCTTTCTAAGGACTTTATTTTTTTTTTAAATGTTGCTCCAGTCTGAATTCAAGCTTGAGGTCTCGAGACTCCATGATGGAAGGTCGATTTTCTAGCCACTGAGCCATTTAAGTACTTTTAATATACTGCCGGGGAACTCCGTTAATGTTCGTTTTATTTTTTTTAGCCAACGAACTAATTGTTTCTCGTAAGCTTTGTAAAATTTCCATAAAAAATTTAATTTATCGCAACTATGTGATTAAATTTTTTTTAATTTTCTTGATTTGTGTGTTGATTTCGACAATGAATAATTGCCCCAACATCTCTAGAGCTGATACACAAAACGGATATTGTGACCTAGAAATAGGATAGGTCATAAGACCAGTGACCTGTACTGTACTGGCAAGTTAGTCCAGTGGTACTTTGTGGTCCCAATTATATTATCAAGGCTAATAACTATAGCCTCTAGATGTACAAAACTACTGAGACAAACAAATAATAATTCTGAGATTTCAGTGGCAACAAAAAAAATTGAGTTTATTTACAAACAAAAGAAAAAGATCATGGAAAATATAAATGGCAATAAAAGCTCACTAAAGAAAATGACATAATGAAACAAAGCAAAGTAGCAAGACAGTTTCCGGTCAATATAATGAAAGGACCACCATCATAGAGGCACAATAATGTCTTATGCCAAAAAACCAAAACGATGGTTTACGATAATATCATACATACATTAACAATGAAATGACGTCATTCATGAGACACACTACTGTCTCGTATCTAAACAAAAGATGTCTTTAAAAAAAAAACATACAGAAGAGGATAAGAGACTAAGTAGACCTATACCATTTACATAAATCAATTTAGTACTAACAAATCGATAAAGTCTACCTAGCTCATTATAGAAATACTCTTCCCACAACAGTGGCACACTCCTCTTGAGTAACACAGCAATAGTACAACACAAGTATGAGCTAAACATTATAGAGATTTAATTCAAACTACACTGGTCAGTTGAAAGACTCAAGAGAGAGTGGCAATTGTAAACAGTTGACAGGGACTTAAATCAAGTAATAAAGGGGACTAACTCTAATAGTAAGAATACAGGTAGCCACCCTTATTGTCCCTCTTGTCACAGATATACTAGCACTATTTATCATTAACTTAATGTTTAATTGATCCTAATCTTATGTTTTTTTTTTTCCAGGTGTTCCAGTTATTTCTACGCAAGAAAATCCCCAGAACCCAATTGTTAGCCTCTACGCCAGCATAATGAACACTGTAATAGACGCGTATAAAAGTCATTTTGGCTCGCCGCCACCAAGTAAGAATAAAAGCTAATAGGTCAAGTTCCCTTTTCAGACCTTGAGATCTATGGGACAGATGATGTGAAGATCACATGTTTCTGTGGACCACAGCTAACGAGGGTGTCATTTGGCCAGCACAACGACCAACCTTCTTTACTTTTCCCCGTCAGAGATGGGTGGACTTAGAGGTGCCCAAAGATCCCAAAATTAAAAATCCAATCTTCACCAGGATTCGATCCCAGGACCACCGGTTCAGAAGCCAAGCGCTTTACCTCTCAGACTCTGTTACAGAGTGTTTCTTACAAATAGTGCTATAGACTGTTATCTTTACAGAGTGCAATGTCACAAATAGTGCTTTAGACTGTTATCTTTACAGAGTGCAATGTCACAAATAGTGCTATAGACTGTTATCTTTACAGAGTGCAATGTCACAAATAGTGCTTTAGACTGTTATCTTTACAGAGTGCTATGTCACAAATAGTGCTACAGAATGTTATCTTTACAGAGTGCTTATTCACAAATAGTGCTTTAGACTGTTATCTTTTACAGAGTGCTATGTCACAAATAGTGCTTTAGACTGTTATCTTTACCGAGTGCTTTGTCACAAATAGTGCTACAGAATGTTATCTTTACAGAGTGCTATGTCACAAATAGTGCTTTAGACTGTTATCTTTACAGAGTGCTATGTCACAAATAGTGCTACAGAATGTTATCTTTACAGAGTGCTATGTCACAAATAGTGCTTTAGACTGTTATCTTTACCGAGTGCTTTGTCACAAATAGTGCTACAGAATGTTATCTTTACAGAGTGCTTATTCACAAATAGTGCTTTAGACTGTTATCTTTTACAGAGCGCTTATTCACAAATAGTGCTATAGACTATTATCTTTTACAGAGTGCTTTGTCATAAATAGTGCTATAGATTGCTTCCTAAATGTGAGAAAGAACACTCTTAGCAAGGCAGAGTCGCTGACGAAGTCTCCTCCGGAGTTTCAACAGGTGTTTTGTCAGTAAGTGGAAATCTAAGCCAGTCACAGTTTTCATTAATGATACTGAAATATTTATAGTCTAGTCCAGCGGTTCTCAACCTATTATGCTCGGCGACCCATTTTTACAGTCCACCACTTTGCCGCGACCCCCACATACACATACACATACAGTAATAGATGCATAGACAATAACAATCTATTTTTTCGATGGTCTTTGGCGACCCCTGGAAAATCATCAATCGACCCACAGGTTGAGAACCCCTGGTCTAGTCACAATACAACTACTTCAGTGATAGTGTTACCATACTAGGTGTTATGGATTCAGCCAGGAAAACCAACGATTCGGCAGAATTGAAGTCAATGATTAACACGCATGACTAGATTGACCTGGGGACTCGCGTAGGACGTAATCATCTTCTTTTTTTGAAGTAACGTCTGTATCTTATAAGATAAGCAGATAAGTTCATGTGCGTGTTTATTGTGTAGCTGTGAGGAAAGGTGAGCGGATGTTTTGGTTGTGTAAGCTGACGAGTTTCTGATGAAACCACGAGCTATTCTTACGTAATTTAACTTTAGAAAGAAATATAAAAAAAAAAATTCAAAAAAAAAAAAAAAAAAAAAAAAAAAAAAAACAGAGCTTATCAAATAGGAAGAACTGTATTTATATCCATATATATCAATAGTGTAAGATTTATTTCTCATAATCAATATCTAGCTAAATTATTTGATGACCACTAGGCTAATTAATTACTTGGTTAATTTTTTTTATTGATTCATAATTCGTTAGAAAAAGAATACAACTATTCAAAGTTTTAACTCGATCCGAGAATGGGAAGTGGGAGAAATAACTTGTACAAAAGTTGTATCAGACAGACAGACAGACAGACAGACAGAGTGATTCGATGTAACCTTTGTAAAAAGGACTGGTGGGAAGGTTGAAGGGGAGAGAACCAAGACACGTGAGACAGAAAGGATGCGTATTGTTCATTATTTATATCTTGTTTAAATTATCATCTCATGTATGTTTCTTCATATATCTTTTTTTCGAGCTGAACCTGTGTATATAAACAAAAAAAGTTTTACTGTTTGTTTTAGGCGATGTCGCTTCAAGTTTTTTTTTTTTTTTTTTGAAGTTTTTTTCTTAAAGATTTTTGTCTGTTTACACTGGTTTAACTGTACCATCTATTTAGTGCTACAAACAGCATAACTGTAAATTAATACTAATGAATAGAGAGAAAAAAGTTCCCCTTACAGACCCTGTGAGCTATAGGGCAGATAATGTAAAGGTCATCTGTTTCTGTAGCCTACGGTTAACGAGGGTATCATGTGGCCAGCACAACGACCAACCGACTTTTACTTTCCCCAACTAATGTCAGGTACCCATTAGAGTTGGGTGGACTCAGAGGCGCCCAAGGATCCCGAAATTAAAAATTCCCAATTCTATTATCGGCAGAGAATAATTGTTACTGCATTTTGTGAAATATTTTTTAGCAATTGAGTTATATCTAGAATCGAGTGAATATCAAATTAGAGTTGAGTTTATATTCAACATGGGGGCTTTCTTTAGACTTATATAGAGGTCCTCCAGAGCCTTTCGACACATTGGTCAGTTATTGAGAACTGTCGTTGACGACGGCTTCATCTTCTTAGGTCTATGCTTTTGACATCTTTCAAGATGATACAGTCCCATGTTATCATAACTGCTATGATACCATTGTACTCAGTTGTGCTTACATAAAAGAGCTCTTCTGTAAGCGTGAGTTACAGAGTAAAAAAAACAACCAAGGAATTAAAAACAAATTACCATTAAAAAAGGAATGAAAAAAAAAACAAAAAAAAACATATTTCTATTTAAAAAAATATTGAAAAAAATGTCATTATTCTTTTAATTAATATTTACTTTGTAATACAATTATTCGATTACCTCCCGTGTTTACTTCACCTTTTTTAATGTGTCACATTGCCTACTCATTTACATCAACTAAGTAAGTCTTTATTGATCCCAATTTTTTCATTTATAAATACATATGCTGCCAAAACTAAAAAATAAAATGATACATAACTTTAACTTGATTATTGTTTCCGAATACAGGAATCTTGTTTGATCTAGTGGTTGAAGTGTTTTATTTCGTTAACTACAGCTGAACCAGGGACACCTAGACGTATCGTGACCTAAGGTAGTTTCTATCGAGTTATAAGTAGATAGAGTTATATAATAGGAAAGCTGTGACAGATATATTTACTTACAATTCTCTAGCAACTACCATCTCGATGTGTCTAGGCGTCTCGAGGTTCCGCTGCAATTATCGAATAAAACAATTAAACAACTAGATCTGTACACAGAAACTTAAACGACCTTTTCGGCATGTCTCACACACTGCACTGTCTACTATTGACAACTAACTCACTTCCGGTGATTCGCTTCTTTGTAAAAATAGATTATACATACATACACACATTCATTATACATATATACATACATACACACATGCATCATACATACATACACACATGCATTATACATACTGTTACGATTCTCTCTCTCCTAATCAGGCCTTCTGTAACACTGCTAAACACAACACAACACATCAACACATCAAGAACTTGACAACAAGAGCTCCACAACATCGGGTACTTTAATAATGAGTGAATAAGTAGATAACAGCCAATACTAGACAATTGGCATCAAACACATCAACAACTAAAATGTCACTCTGTACATCACCGTACAAAACTCTACTGTCTCTCTTTCTGGACTTGTACATCAACACATGAGGACTCGACCAGGACCGACTTCCTAGCCGACTAACAGTCCCGGTCTCGACGCTCTCCGGTCTTGAACTGCCGCTTTCCTACACAGTGTCACTCGTACACGCAGGCTTTCGATCACATGACCATAACATTCGTCATATTGGCGTGTAATCGTGTAATCGTAGTACTGTCCCTTGTCCATGGCCCCGCTGACCTGAGTGATTCACGTGTGTGTCAGCTGAGCCTGAGTTAACCCTTTTGCGCCGCCAATAGGGTCGTAACACTGCCCCCTTCTCAGATTTGTCCGTCCCGGACAAAATCTATCACACGACATGGGCAGTGGAGATGAATCGATGCAGGAGGAGGTCTATCGGTGGGGGCGACAATGGGCCTATACTGCCATCTCGATGGAGCCATCTGCGTTGTATACTGCGTATGTCTCTTTCTCCTTCTGCTCCAGTTGACCTTCACCTGGTTGCACAGACGTCGTGGTTGCATCGCCATGCACTTTGGATTCGGCAACCATTGCCTTCTTTGGTCGCTCACTACTGAAGGCAGCCAGCCAGCACATGGGGAGGGATAAGATGTCAGGACTGGGGTCACCAAGATCTTTGGCCTATCAGGTTGTTTCATAGGGCTTTCAAGAGATGGGTTTTGGGAATGGGTATTAGGTCCACAGGAGGGGAAATAGTGGCACATATCATCTTCAGGCTTGTCAGGAGGGCAAACTAGTGGAGCAAGTTGGCAGCACTCCACTTGCGAAGGACCCTCATCTTCAGCATCAGGCTCCGGTTCACTTACTTGACCATCATCAGGGCTTCTCACTATGGTATCGTCAGCAGGACAAACGTCTATTGGGTGCAGACCTTGCCGATGGGTTTCTTGGAGTTGGCAATCTTCCTGCGGAGCTCGACACATAACGTTCTTGCCAAACATCTGGGTGCAGCCATCAAGATTTGAGTTCCTCTCATCAGCACTGGTAGATTGACAGATGTCTTTAATGTCCTCAGCTACGAGCTTGGGAAAAGACACGACGTTGTCTTTTTCTATCTGGCTGATGGAGGCACTCACGTCATGGACGTCTGTAGCAAAAGCGTTGGTTGAACTATTGGTCTCGGTTTCTTCTCTGGTTTCTTCATCTGTCTCTTTCTGCGAGTCACCCTTGATCACATTCTGAAAGCCAGCCAACATCTGTTTTTGAAATGTGATCAAGAGCTCTATCACATCAGGTTCGAGTTCGAAGAGGAACGTGTTTGGATCTTCCTCTTCATCCACCAGGGCTTGCTGGAGACGTTCTTTAAGAGTTTCGTTGTTCCTTTCGTAGTACTTCAGTCCTCGCCATTTCAGCTCTTGTTTCAGTTCTTTCAGATTCAGTTCATCTAGCAGTTTTACAGAAGCCATAGGAAATCCCACTTCAAGACACCAGTGTTACGATTCTCTCTCTCCTAATCAGGCCTTCTGTAACACTGCTAAACACAACACAACACATCAACACATCAAGAACTTGACAACAAGAGCTCCACAACATCGGGTACTTTAATAATGAGTGAATAAGTAGATAACAGCCAATACTAGACAATTGGCATCAAACACATCAACAACTAAAATGTCACTCTGTACATCACCGTACAAAACTCTACTGTCTCTCTTTCTGGACTTGTACATCAACACATGAGGACTCGACCAGGACCGACTTCATAGCCGACTAACAGTCCCGGTCTCGACGCTCTCCGGTCTTGAACTGCCGCTTTCCTACACAGTGTCACTCGTACACGCAGGCTTTCGATCACATGACCATAACATTCGTCATATTGGCGTGTAATCGTGTAATCGTAGTACTGTCCCTTGTCCATGGCCCCGCTGACCTGAGTGATTCACGTGTGTGTCAGCTGAGCCTGAGTTAACCCTTTTGCGCCGCCAATAGGGTCGTAACACTACATACACACATGCATTATACATACATACACACATGCATTATACATACATACACACATGCATTATACATACATACACACATGCATTATACATACATACACACATGCATTATACATACATACACACATGCATTATACATACATACACACATGCATTATACATACATACACACATGCATTATACATACCTACACACATGCATTATACATACATACACACATGCATTATACATACCTACACACATGCATTATACATACATACACACATGCATTATACATACCTACACACATGCATTATACATACATACACACATGCATTATACATACCTACACACATGCATTATACATACATACACACGTGCATTATACATACCTACACACGTGCATTATACATACCTACACACATGCATTATACATACCTACACACATGCATTATACATACCTACACACATGCATTATACATACCTACACACATGCATTATACATACCTACACACATGCATTATACATACCTACACACATGCATTATACATACCTACACACATGCATTATACATACATACACACGTGCATTATACATACCTACACACATGCATTATACATACCTACACACATGCATTATACATACCTACACACATTCACCTTTGACAGTTCTCTTTTGTATCCTTGTCATTCATCTTTTTCCAATTATGATCAATACATTAGTTTTAGTCATAGTGAAGGAGGCGCGGTGGCCGAGTGGTAAAGCGCTTCGTTTCTGAACCGTAGTCCTGGGTTCGAAGACTGGGATTTCTAATTTCGGATCTTTAGGGCAGCTCTGAGTCTGAGTCTGAGTCCACCCAGGTCTAGTGGATAGCTGACATTAGTTGGGGAAAAATAAAGACTTTTGGTCGTTGTGCTGAGCACATGACACCCTCGTTAACCTTGGACCACAGGAGCAAATGACCTTTTCATCTTCTGCCCTACAGATCGCAAGGTCTGAAAAGGGAGATAACTAACAGAGGCTTGGTTCAGTTCTGCGCGGTTCAGCGGTGTGGTTCTGTACGGCGTATTAAGACTGCTCGGTGCGGAGTAGAAACTAGACGCCTCGCGAGTATGAGACGACGTCTTGATCTAGATCTACGATCAAGGCCGATACAAAGAGCCCAGTGTGTGAAGTCAGTCCGGAACAGTTTGAGCCCAGTGCATGTCCGAGAAGAGGCGGAGAGGCCAGTGAAGTTGATACAGTGGTACAAGAGTTGATACAGCGGTACAAGAGTTGATACGGCGATACAAGAGTTGATACAGCGGTACAAGAGTTGATACAGTGGTACAAGAGTTGATACGGCGGTACAAGAGTTGATACAGCGGTACAAGAGTTGATACAGCGGTACAAGAGTTGATACGGCGGTACTAGAGTTGAAACAGCGAAACAAGAGTTGATACGGCAGTACAAGAGTTGATACAGCGGTACAAGAGTTGATACGGCGGTACTAGAGTTGAAACAGCGGAACAAGAGTTGATACGGCGGTACAAGAGTTGATACAGCGGTACAAGAGTTGATACAGCGGTACAAGAGTTGATACAGCGGTACTAGAGTTGAAACAGAGGAACAAGAGTTGATACAGCGGTACAAGAGTTGATACAGCGGTACAAGAGTTGATACGGCTGTACGATTGTCAACGGTGAAGCAATTGTACAGTCTAAGTTACGTGTTGCCAATTGTACTGTCTTGGCTGTGATTTATTTTACATTAACGTGTTAAGCTATTCTGCAGCCATGAGTTGTCAACTTCTTTGAGTTGTCAGTTTCGTTTGGGGCAATTTGCAGAGAGCCTGGATAGCGAGAGTCGTTAAAGTATAATAAAATAAGAGACAGGAGATAAACACTACTCTCATGTTTATTTAAAAAATAAAACTTGCTTTTAGATTTGTTTAATTTTTTTTAAGTTCATTTATAATGCACCTCGAAGATCTCCCCCAAACTGATCAGGGTCCCACTTACTAAAGTACGGCCCTGTTTTTTTTTTACTTGTTACATGTATATGTGTTCTATTTTGTTTAGGGCGAAGCGGGAATTAAAGAACTGTTCCAGGCCGTATATCAAAGAGTGTTCACGTTTGAACAGAATTCTGCGTTACATCATGCACCAGGCTTTTCAAGTCACGTGTTCATCACATGGTTATCAAAGTAAGTTTGTTGGGTTTTTTTTTTCGTTATTTTACTTATGCTCCTTCTTTTCTATTGCCATTAGAGCATAAAACGGGTTGCTTGAATCAGCCAGGAAAACCAACGGCCTTTAAGTGTAAGTCTCTCATTAACATGGACAATTAAATTAAGAAAAAATGATACACTTGGGATGTAATCATGTGTCATAGGGTATTTTTTGTGTGTTATTACACGATGAGGAATTAGTTAATTGTTTCTGGAATGGGGGGAGTTTTTACTTAGTGACGAATGACGTAATAGAACTTTAAAAAGTAAGAACTCTCTAAGATACCTATCAACAAGACGCTTTGCATAGGACAGTAGAAATAAGAAGTAATATAGACGGCTAGTAACAGAGGACATTCGACGTGTCCTTTCTTGGGTAATAAAAGTGTTTGTTGTTTCAACACTAGCGTCGACTACCTATATTGATTGTTTTGGCCTTTCGCCGGTGTTAGAGGATTAGTTTGAAGGTTACCTCCTGTTTATTTCCTTGACTGTATCCGACACCGCGGAAGAGCCATAACAGTAGTTGTATGACTGACTTCAACAGATTACTCAGGAGATGTTTGAGTGTCTTGTCAGAGGCGCAGCTAGGAGTTGTTCATCGTTTGGTGCCCGGACTGGCTTGACCTTTTTAGGGGCCCCTGCATTTTGCGTGATATTTTATTTTTAATTTTAAAAAACGTTCATTTCGCCCCCCCCCCTTAATTGGGGACCCTGGGGAGGATTTTCATATTCTCCCCCCACTCTAGCTACGCCACTGTGTCTTGTTCGTGTGTATTTCTTGCAATCTCGATGTAACAGGCAAACACTATCACAATGACAAACCAGACTGTTAAATAGCTCAGGTTAAATAGCTTGACGTAATGGCCCCAGTCGAGTCTCTGCCAGTAATAGCATGTTGCCACATTAAAGTCCTCATTCCAACAAAATAATATTAAAACTAAACAAGACAAATCCCACTCTCCGTGACTAGGGCCGGTCTTAGATAATTTGAGGCCCTAGTCAAACTGAATTTGTAGACACAAATGAAAATAAATATTAAAAAAAAGAGAAAAACTAAAATGACGCAATTTATTCAAAATCTAGTAACCCCCAACTATAGCATTAAAGACAAGTTTCGCCTTTTCTTCTCTAAACAAACACATTGCTTAAGATTTCTGTGGTAGGCCCCCGCCTATTGTTAGAGTCCCTAGGTGGCAGCCTAGTTTGCCTATGCTTAAGGCCGGCCCTGTCGTGGCGTCACTAAAAGTCCGTCAACTATGGTGTGCTGTTATGTTTTGAAAGAACGTCTGTTATGAACAAGGAGATAAGATAAGGTAACATTTATTGATCCAATCAAATGGAAATTCAGTTTGACTACAATTGACAACCTCAGCGTAACTGCTGTACAATAACAATATAGATGCACATACGAACAACATTCACACACGAAGGAAACACATAGACACTCATAACTCATAACACTCATAACCAGCGCTTTATACATAGACTTCTATGAATTCTCGATGGCGACTGAATGATAATTTTTAATATCGGACATCCAGGGTCTTTTATTACTGAATGTTTTAATTTTCTTCTTTGGTACAATCATGTTTTCACAAAATGGATGTACGAATTATTAGTTGTGGTAAGTTCATCTGTCTGGGCAGTTGTTTACAAACATGTCCCAATCTGTTTGCTCCGGACAACTTTGTAGCTGTAAAACAGCGTCGTCAGACCGTGACTGGATGGACTGTACTTCGGGTTTTGTTGTTTTTAAAACCGATTTGTACACGGGTGTAAGTGTGGTCCGACTCTCCGAGGGGAAATAACGATCGAGATGTGTAGGCCATTTTTATGTTGCTATAACACATGTCCAAGGTTTTATCGTGCCTTGTGGGACAATTAACTTATTAAGTATATGTTGGCAAGTGTTGAGCTAACTAAAGATGATTGAAATCTCCCATAACTAGTCGGACAGCATCAGAACTTTTTGATGTGATCATATGTACAATGTCGAGTATATGTTTTGTTGCTTTCTCTGTGTTGACTGTGGGTGGTATATGCACTAGTATGAAGTACAATTGTGTAAACTCTCTCGGCAGGTAGTATAGCCTGAGATTGTTACATAGAAGTTCAATATCGGTCGTGCACACTTGAGTTTTGATTGAGATATTGTTGACACAGCAGTACTGTTTAGTGACATGACCAGTCCTCCTTCTCTTGTTTGGCCACTATCTGTTGTTCTGTCTGACCTGTTCAAAAGAAACGCATCAAAGTCTACTGATGCTTCTGGAATAATTTCATTTAGCCATGTTTCAGTGAGACAGATTAGCGAGCTTTCACGGAATTGGTAGAAATATCTGCAGCAACAATCAAGTTCGTCCATTTTGGTATTTAGTGATCTAACATTGCTCAAGACAATATAAGACAGATAGTTCATTTGTTCTCTTTTCCTGCTTTTGACTCGAACTCCTCCTCTTCGGCCTCGTTGGTTTCGCTTTGTCTGTGTGTTGATGGGCTCATGGCGGCTTGTTATGTATCGTCCATTTGTCTCCAAGATGGCGGGTGTGTACATAGATTCATTGAGGAACATATTATTTATGCTAACCCTAACACTGGTTTTTAACACGCACACTAATAAAATGGTCCACAAAACTAGAAACACTTTTATTCCCTGAAACACAATAACACATTGTGAAGGGAATACGGGGGAAGTGCAGTCAGGGAGCCTATTGCGATCCTATGTGTGTTCGAAGTACGCTTGAAACCCAGCATGCATCGTCCATACAAAGGAACAGATAATAGTCTTAATAGAAGTATTTAATGAAATAAAGGGAAGTAATTGTAATTAGAAACAAAAGAAGATAATTATTCAATTATTACTATTATCTAACTAATAATAATAATAAGATTGCCATCGAACTCGAAGGTTAATGAGGTATGCAGTGATTCCCTTGGCTACGCAGCCCCAGCTGTGACCTACATAATTTGCCACATGCGGCGCAGACATCTAACATATAAGAAAATAAGAAGTAGTATGCTGACAGTGTTTTATAGAGGAACCAATACAACGAACATAGAAAATAAATGTGGGTAATCAAACCTTCCACAGTTTAAGTGATATCACATGCACACCAATATCATCCTTTACATCAGGAACATCATTTACAACAATACCACCATTTACAATAAGAACAACATTTACAATAATAACATCGGTGGGAAGCGTGGTCGAGAGGCCAAGTGCGATTGAACATGGCTTGGCTTGGCTACCTAGAAGGGGACTCGAGGTTCGACACCTAAAGGCCTAAAAGCAGCACGGAAAACCAACTCCTAGATATCCCCTCCCCCCCACTGGTCCACAAATGAGATTGGACCAAAAAACCGCTCTGAGCATGCTATAAGCATGAAAGTAGCCCTGTATAAAAGCTATAATAATAACAATGACGATAATGACATCAGCGACATCGTTTGAAATGACAACATTATTTTTGTAACCCCCCCCCCCCCCTTTACATTTGTACTCACAACACAGTCATGTGCTCTGTTGTGCTTTTTTTTTTGTTTTTAAAGATACAGTTAAAAAAATTTAGTGTTTTAAATGTGGTGAAGAGTTTCATACATGGCGGAAGACCTAAAAAAAAAAGGCTCAGCTTTTTTGGTGTATCCGCTGTACGAAATAGCAGACGTGCTGATAATCTGTGTTTGTATTAGTAGAGTATGTCGTAATAGTGAAACACGTAGCAAGTATTTGAAGCCCTTTGTGTTTGTAACTTCTGTTTAGCTGGCAAAAGGTGAAGGTCAATTGAGCGCCTTGACCTTGTTAACTCTTTATCTCCTAACTGACGATACCAGCGTCGATTCCACCAGATACAGGTAAATAATTACGGAGAGAAAGAGTTAAGTTTCTCGTAGAAATCTCCATCACTAATCGTATCTAGGATGGCTGCCTGGTCGTGCGGTTTGACCGCTGGACTGTCGTTCGGATTTATCGACGGTCCCGGGTTCAAACCCTACCCGCTCCCATCCCCCGTCGTCCTGCGGGAGGTTTGGACTAGGAACTAAACTATCTTCAACTCCGAAGGAACATCCGAAACATGTAAAACATTTTACAAACATTGTACAAGTCTAATAATGAAATGCTCAAAATGCCATACTGCTAGTCAGTGGCGTAGCTAGGAAGTTTGCCATCATTCGGGATCCAGGAGGGGGGAGAGCTTAACCTGTTTGAGAGCCCATACATTTTGCGTAATATTTAAAATTTAATGTAAAAAATAATTTCGAACACTCATTTGGGGGTCCCCCTTAAGTGGGGGCCCGTGGGGATTTTCGAATTCTACCCCTCCTCTTCCCACCCTAGCCACGCCACTGCTGTTATTGCTAGATAGCAAATATAAACATTGGTTACAAATACATTTCAGGATACATGTGCTTAGAGGTGGTTGCAGTGCCCGCAAGAGAGTGTGCAAAAACTGTGGCTACACATACACTGAGCTCTAACTTCGGCGTGTAAGTTTTGTTTCAGGCCCTTGAATTCTAGATTCGATGGATTTATCAATATATATATATATATATATATATATATATATATATATATATATATATATATATATATATATATATATATATATATATATATATATAAAGAGAGAGAGAGAGAGACATATCAATTAGTTTATATATAAATATAGATAGATAGATAGATAGATAGATAGATAGATAGATAGATAGATAGATAGATAGATAGATAGATAGATAGATAGATAGATAGATAGATAGATAGATAGATATAGATAGATAGATAGATAGAGATAGATAGATAGATAGATAGATAGATAGATAGATAGATAGATAGATAGATAGATAGATAGATAGATAGATAGATAGATAGAGAGAGAGAGAGAGAGAAAGAGAGAGAGAGAGAGAGAGAGTGAGAAAGAGAAAGAAAGAGAGAGAGAGAGAAAGAAAGAGAAAGAAAGAGAGAGAGAGAGAAAGAAAGAGAGAGATTAATGTACATTAGATTACATTACATTAGATTACATTAGAATAAATTAGATTAGATTACGTTAGATTAAGTTAAATTAAACTAGATTAGATTAAATTAGATTACATTAAATTAGATTGCATTAGATAGAGAGAGGGAGAGAGAGATGATAAATAGATAATTCTGTATATATAAAGAGATTTAAATGGATGTATGGATGATTGGGTGGATGGATGGATCGGGGTCGGCTTAGGCATAGGCAAACTAGGCAGCTGCCTAGGGCATCCCATTGATGAGGACCTCGCACAAGACTCAAAACATTTTTTTTTCGCGATTTTTTTTTCTATTTCATTTGTGGCCACCAAAATGAATTCCCCTAGGGCCTCTAACAATCTTAGGCTGGCCCTGGATGGACGAAAATAAGGAAAAATGACGGTAAACTCTTTCATATTATAAATAGAAGTCCAGGAAACTCAAATTGCACGTTTAGGTATGTTAAGGCTGTTAGTCGTTGTGCTGGCCACATGACACCATAGTGAAACGTAGGTTATAGAAATTAGATGAGCTTTACATCATATTATCCCATAGTTATCGAAGTGGGGCACCTTTACTTCAAGACAACAAACAAACAGTAAAAATCTAGCGCCCGGTACCCAAACAGTAGTACATGTACATGGGACCTTTTTCCTAAACACCCAAAGTAACTTTAAGTAACCGTTGTCTAAAGCATTTTTCTATGGTCTGTCACATAGTCAAATTAGCCAATGACCGTTAGTACTACGTTCCACAGTCCGACTCAGGCCTCGTAAAAAAACGGACCCGTCACATAGTTTGTTCCCGGTGCACTCGGCCTTCGGCCTTGTCTAGCCCATGCGCTCGGGCACCAGGTGCATCGGAAATAGCAGTGCTTTACATAGGCATTGAGTTGGGTCTCTTCCAGACAGAACTGTGTGTTCACACAGTTTTTTTTTGTACTGTTTGTCGCTCAAACAGGTTTTTTTTTCAAACCTAGAGCTTGAGGAGCCTTCGGCCCAGCTCTTAGACGATCAAACGGTACGGTAATGTTAGTACATTAACTATTTAATTCACAATGTAAAATTGAATGTTTGTAATGGTAGTTTTAAAAATTGTTTAATGTGTGATATCTCCATTGTATATATAAAACGCTATGAGTTGACCTGAAACGTGCTCACTATGTCTGCAAAAGTCTTTGAATAGAATTTCCTTCTGTAATCTAACATATATAGTTATGAATCCTGTACACAAGGGAGGTAAATTATTAATAAGTCTACTAATATAACTTTTCTAGTTGTGTCCCTTATTAAATTTAAACATATTCCACAGAGCGCTTGATCAATACGTGGATTGCTTGCTCCTAGCTGCCAACACATCCTGCACAAATATGTCACTGGGAAACTTCATTTCGGATCTTCACAGCATATACAAGCCGAAAAAGATTGTCGCATCTGTTTTATTTAACAGCACTTTGAACAATGCAACTCAAGACACTTTCAATGAAGCCAAAAATCTGTCTTTCTTTGATGCTGGCACGGATCAACTGACTGCAATTGAAAAGTTGGCCGTCAATAGTTTACAAGTCACCATGCAAGTAGGACCTACAACCACTTCCGCTGAAAGTCCCACAACTTCAACAGCTGATCCAATGAAAACATATACAGAGGATTCAATAAGAACCTCAACTGAATTCCCAAGAACTTCTTCTGAATCTCCAAGAATTTCTACAGAATCTTCCATGTCAACTTCTACAGAGGATACATGGAGAACAACCACAGATTCTACCAGAATAACCTCCACAGAATCAACATCAACCCCTAAAGATTCTACTATAATAACCTCTTCAAAACCTAGAACGACCTCTACAGAATTTCAAAGCAGAACCACAACAGACTCTTCTGCGCGAACCTCAACAAGTTGGATGACGACACATTCGTCAGACGTTTCAGCAGGAGCTTCAACACAAAAGGTCTACCAGCCATCCTTCATAGAAAAATCAGCGAAAAACTTCCGAGAATCTCAGTCGACTACAACAATATCGCCTCCAGCGTCTACCACTTCTATCACAACCACAACAGACACCACAACTGCACCATCTTTGCCTCCGTTCCAGTGTTACGGATGTTCAAGTGGAGCTCCAGGTTACTGGCAACACAGTGACTGTCCACCAAACGGGCTCCTGCAAGGATGGGCCACACAGACCAAAACATGCAATGGACCTTGTGTCCAGATAGTGTCTCGGTGGCCTTTAGGAGGTATAAAAGTTAAGTCTTCAGCGGCGTCGGTGTGAAAGGGGTTGGAGTGGGGTTACGTGAACTAGAGACCGCCCCAGATGACTTCCATCAACAGAAGACACTAAGGAGAAAATTAAAACTTTTTTTTTCTGGAGGAAGGCAAAAAAAATGTGTTGAAGCGCTAGATTCTCGCGAGACATCCCTACATTCAACAAGTAAAACACTAAAAATTCTACATTTGCCTTTGCCTATCCCTTAGTCTGTTGGACCGTTGGGGCATCATGCAAGATTTGTCTACCGTCTTTCTCCATTCGTCTGTTTTTTTGCCATAGTTACAATCTCTTTCAATGGCACGCCCGTCCATTCTTTTATGTTGTCCTCCCATCGCTTTCTCTGTCTGCCTCATCTTATTTATACTGGTACTGTTCCCTGAAGGATGGTCTTTGCGAGCCCCAAAGACCTAGATCTAGACTTAGAAGACAATTAGCAAAAATTTCCAGAACATTAATTTATTAAATTCTTAAATCAATAAAGCCTTAGATTCGAAAATTCCCAAAGGTGATAGTCCTTTCGTTAACGCGATAGTCCTTTCACAACAAATGCTGGATCTAGACCTAGATCTAGTTGTCTAGCCAAATTTAAATTTCTTTTTTTTATTTGAAAAATTATAACGGTCGAACAAGAGCTTTTCCTGTGTGGCCAACAGCGATATACATCAGCTTTTAAATTTACAGAAGCCGTTTTTGAGATCCGCTTCCAGGTTCCAAGTTCCATAAATTTTTTTACTTGAATAAAGATATTGTAAAAAAACAAAAGGTGTATGGGATGGTCGAAACTATTAAACAACTGAGCTGAATGACACCAGTCACAGCGACGCCTCTGATTTGATCAAAACGTCTTTTTTAGTTAAAACATTTTAAACCATATTCATTACATACCTTCTTACAATATGTATTACATAAATTTTCCCATATTTAATAGGCGATACTAATACCAATCTTTTTTTTTGGAACAGATGTAGTTCGCAGTTGCTCCAAAAATTATTACTTCAGCTTTGAAGTGCCACCTAGGGGCTGCAGAACTAACAATGATGATGTCGTCTGCTTCTGCTCTAGCGACCGATGCAACACGTTCAATATGACCGAAAAGCAGGCGGAAATGATCAAGAAATTTAATCAATAAACCGGCAACAAATAAATTAGAAAATTAGAAAAACGGATCAACTTTTTGTTTACTGTTTGTTTAGCAAATATACAACTAGTGATTTCTATTACAAATACTCCTTCTTCCCTAGTGATATTAGATCATGGAATGGTTTGCCTGAGCTGGCCAGGAAAACCAGTGATTTGGCAGAATTTAAGTCATTGGTTAATATGCATGACTGAATGCATGACGCGTAGGACGTAATCATTTTCTTTTTTTGAAGTAACGTCTGTATTATATAAGATATGAAGATTAAATTAAATTTTGTTTATTGTTTGTTTAGCAAATATACATCTAGTGATTTTTTATTAATAACTAAATATACCATTTTTGTTAGAGCCTGGAAAATTGTCTTCATCTTGAGTCTATTTTTCAATGTCAGTGATGCCCAATCTAATTCGACCTGCGGGCAAATTTTAATTTCCGACACTCGTGTCGCGGGCCACATGAACTACAAGGTACAGAAACGAAAAGAAATTGACCTGAAACTATTTGATTAGAAGCCCGTGGATCTAGTACTTGAAGACACATTTCGCAAACGCAGAGGCGCAGAGATTGTGGACTCATACACGCTCAAATAATCCCGAAATTTAAAATCCCAGTGTTCACCGGGTATCGAACCCATGATCTTCCAATGCGGAAGCCAAGCGCCCTACAACTCCGCTAACCCCCCCCCCCCCAACAAGGTATAGGCAGTCGCTCTGTCCTTTCATCTGTCTGTTTAGATCTAAAAAAAAAAGATTTTAAAAATGTTATCGTATTTAATTAAAAAGATTTTTCTTTATATTTCTAATATCGACATGGGGAGGCAATCCAGAATGGCAGGCATAACTATATTGACTTGAAATACTCTCCCCTTAACTAATGCACGGTTAACGTAGAGGGAATTTAATCAAAATATTGCTAACTTCTTTTTAAACAAAGCTTATATTAGGAAATGAAATGTATATTTAAAGTCACAATTATTATCATAGTAAGGGATTATATCTCCGTAAATCAATATCCAAATAAATTAATTAATTACCAATATATGGCTCCTTTTGTCTCGAAAGATAATAGATACGCCCAGATGAGTCACAGGTTGTGGTTTAATCTTGAGACAGAACTGAATCTGGTGTGGCTAATCAAGCCAATTCTAGAGCGGCAGACATTGCCACAATTCGTACATGTGTATACCTCTGATTTAGGGCTAGCAGACAGGGCAGCCTTCTTTTTATCCCTCTTGATTAAAGCCGCTTCAATTCTTTTGTTCTCAGCAAGGGTTGTCCCAGCACGCACAGTCTTTCTCCATGCACTCCGGTCTTTGGCTATGTTTTCCCACATACTTTCGCTGATGCCTGAGGCTCTCATGTCTCGCTTGCAGACATCTCTATATGTTAGTCTTGGGCGGTCCTTGGGTCTGACTCCTTCCACAAGCAATTACCAATAAATAATTTATATATGTATTTATTTTTCATTTCCTGAGAAGTGGGAGAGTAGACCTGTTCAAAATGTGATGCAGACAGACAAAGTGAATTGATATAAGCTTTGTGAAAAAAAAAAAGCGATCCGATGAAAATTACTACAGAGGCGAAGCAAGGAATTTTCCATCATTTGGGGGGCCCCTGCAGTTTGCGTAATATTTCTCCATCGATTGAAAAGAAGCATCTGCATTGGTTGAAACAGAAGTTTCGCCATCGATTGAAGCAGAAGCCTCTCCATCAAACAAAACAAAAGTCTCTCATTTTGATCACAAACGAAGCCTCAACAGAAGCCTCCGCATCGGAAAAAAAGAAGCCTTGCATTTGTTAAAACAGAAGTCTCTTCGTCGGTCAAAACAAAAGCCTCTGTATCGAATGAAGCAGAAGCCTCTCAATTGGTTGAAACATAGGTTAAAAATGAAGTATCTTCATCAGTCAAAACAGAAGCCTCTCCTACGTTCAAAAGAAAGGTCTCTCCATCGGTCAATACAGAAGCCTCTTCAGTTATCAATAGAGAAACCTCTCATCTCTCCATCGACCGAAATCGTTCACCACAGAAGCCTCTCAAATGGGTGAAACAGAAACCTTTACATCTACCAAAAATAAGCCTCTCCATTTTAGGTTACGATCTAGAATTTATTCATATTTTATACACTCATATCGAGTTGATTGAGTAAGAAGTAAAATGTTTGCCACATCCATACTTTATTTGCTAGTATTTCGATTTCTGTTAACAAAATCTTTCAGAACTTCTGTCAAGAACCTACCATAAACTAAAGTGAATACAATGTTTTAATAGCCTTGACTGCTCGGCAGTGATCTAAGATCTCGATGTAGGTACACTTTTGTTGAGTGGCTTGTTGCAAGTTCAAGCATAATCTGAATTTTTAAAAAAATACACGTGAATAAATGTGACAGTAGTAGAATCCTTTATGCGTAGCATCTGAATTTGTGTGAAAATAAAATTTCTTTGTAATACTATTTTTTCGAAACAAGTATTTTCACATTTCTGAAACTTTGGGTTTAAAAAAAAACAACACCTAAGGATTCTAATACTGTCAGATTTATTGGTGTGTATTTTTTTTTAAATTCGGATTATGCTTAAACTTACACTAACACACAAAACAAATGTGTTAACGCATCTATATCGAGACTGTATGACACTGGCGAGCAGTCAAGGTTTATTGAGACATTGTAGTCAGTTTAGTTTATGATAGTTTTTTTTTAGAGGAAACCTCAGCATTACGCTATTTAATTTTAGCTTTGTCATCATAGGAATCCTTGGGCCTTAGGCCTATTTTCTTTGCCTCTTTTTGGGGCTTTTTTATTATTATTTTTTTTTTTTTATTTTAATTTATATTTTTTTATTCAGTACTGAAGAGATGACATTGCCAACACATAAGACACTAACATAAGTTTATGGTTCACACAACAGGTCACGTTAAAATTGTTCATAAACTGTCCAAACTTGACGATCACTGGGCTGTCCATTGTCCTGTGTTTTTATTTATTTTTTTTTCATTGGCCTTGGGCGCCATTATCTTCTTATCTTACATAATACAGACGTTACTTCAAAAAAGAAGATGATTAGCCCCATAGAGCTTTTATTTGTAATTTGTATTCAAGATTTATAAAGGACCATTACTATTAAACGATTGGATGTGAATAACTTTTTACTTCTTACTCATTCAACTCGATATGAGTATATAAAATGTGAATAAATTCTAGCACGTAACCTAAGGTGGAGAGGCTTTTTTCGGTAGATGTAGACGCTTCTGTTTTGATCGATTGAGAGATTTCTGTTTCTATCGATGGAGAGGCTACTGTTTTGACTGATTATCAAGCTGATGAATATGAATCAAGCCGATGAATATGAATCAAGATGAGTAATATAAATCAAGCTGATGAATATGAATCAAGCTGAGGAATATGAATCAAGCTGATGAATATGAATCAAGCTGAGGAATATGAATCAAGCTGATGAATATGAATCAAGCTGAGGAATATGAATCAAGCTGAGGAATATGAATCAAGCTGAGGAATATGAATCAAGCTGATGAATAGAAAATGACGAACAATTAATTAAGGTTTTTATTTATATTTATATACAGTTGATCTTCAAATTTTATTACTACTAAAGATAAACTTAATACATTTTAATTTTTAGACAAAACTTTATTTTAAATCTTAAAGACTTATAAATGTCCCCTAATTTTCATTGGCCTTGGACGCCATTAGCCCCATTTGCCTCTGCTCAAGCACTATAATCACCAGACGCTGCAAAGTTTTCAGCATTTTCCTTTTTCTGGTGTGTACACCCTTCTCCGATACGGGACCCTTCCTTTATGATGTCTCTTCATATGGATCTATCCATGGTTTTCTTTCTTCCATCTGTTGGTGTCGGTTTCGGAGAGCTTCATGTTGCGCTTGCATTCTGTTATGGAGTGAGTGTGTGTATGTGTGTGTTTGTTACTAAGGTGATAATGAATAAAGGGAGCATTAATTGTTAGATGTAGTACGGGAGCATTAATTGTTAGATGAAGAAACGGTGCATTAATTGTTACATGTACAACGGGAGCATTATTTGTTCGATGTAGAACGGGAGCATTTACTGTTAAATGAAGAAAAAAAAAAGTTAAGTTCCCCTTTCATACCTTGTGGTCTATAGGACAGATGTGTAATGGTCATCTGTTTCTGTGGCCTACGGTTAACGAAGGTGTCATGTGGCCAGCACAACGACCAATCGCCTTTACTTTTCAAATGTCAGGTACCCATTAGAGCTGGGTGAACTCAAAGGCACCCGAAATAAAAAATACTAGTCTTCACCAGGATTCGAGCCCGGCACCCTGATTCGGAAGTCAAGCGTCTCCGTTGATAATTATAGGGAGCATTTATTGTTTTATGAAGTAAGGGAGCATTGATTGTTAGTCTTATCGAACAATGCATAGCAGCTCTGACATTAGCTATGTTAAGACTCCATGATGTCAAAGTGCAAGGACTTGTTTTTATTGTGAGATTATGTTTAAACATCAGTTAATTTCATTTCATCTCAAGTTGACTTTGTCTATATTGTAAAAAAAAAAAGTTGTATTTAGTTTTGTACACAAAACAAGAAGTTCATTCCAAATTCATTCAAGTTCTATAATTTAAAATATAATTCAGCTATATTGGTTTAGTAGACTACTGGCAACGACCGACCACAGCTCATGCATCAATAGATCTTTGCAGTGAACGCCTAGCATCTTTAATGGCCTTCACTACATCACCATACTAAGTATATTTTGGGAGACAACACTGTGGCAGCCTGTGTCATGTTCAACATGAAGGCCTCCAGGATGACTCAATTTGGTTTTCGCCTTATCTTACGGGAGAGAGGGGGGGGGGCCACCATCCTTTTCTTGGAACCCGGGTCCGTGCGTACGTTGCGGGTCCATGCGTACGTTGCGGGTCCAAGCGTACGTTGCGGGTCCATGCGTACGTTGCGTACTACTGCCACAAAGGGGTCTAAATATAAATGTCACAGGATTGAGTAAATACGAATGTAATATAGAATAAAAACAATGTCAATATTCCTCTCCTAGTCCCGTATCTCCGTATCTCTCGGGCATGATTCATTGTTTTGATTCGCTGAATCACTCACATTAAGCAGCACAAATTTAAATGAATGAAAATGTACACAAAGGGATGTAACTTTGGCTGATTCTCAACATACTACAACTAATAGCTTGAAAAAAAAGCAGGATTTCAATAAATGGTTAAAAGAAATCTAATCTTAGGGTAATAACTTCACATTTGCAGCCGTATATCTCAGTACTGTAATATTTTCTCTCTTTTTATATCAAACAAATTGACTCATTACAAGTAATTAACTGAAAAATTGGTTATTCTTAGCGCTCCCCGAAATGGGAAAAGACGCAATTAGTTATGTGAGAAATGTCTGTCCGTTCGTCTGTCCCGTTTAGATCTCGTAAACTAGAAAAGATATTGAAAATCCAACATCCAAATATTTTAGTCCATTGAAAGTTCTGATGCAAAGGCTACTTCTTAAAGCGAAAAATCTAATTTTTTAAATCACTTATGCAAGCAGCTTGTTTAAAAAAAAAAAACACCACTTTTACAACTATTCACTATTAATAGTAACAAAACACGGGAGGCTCTTTAGTATGAGGGATTACTTTTTTCCATATTTTAACATATTTTAGTAATGGGTTTTAGATTTTTTGTGAAAAAATAATATTTTTTTTTTACATTTGTGTTGCCATGTTAAATAGGTTCTGTCATACTGTTACTACATTTACACACACAAAAAATATTGTTTGTTCGTGGTAGATTGTCCTGTACATAATCTCTAAGATTCCATGATGCTATTGAAAATCTCGGAGTCACTCTTGTCTTATCTTATATAATTCTGTTACGTCTCTCCTACTATCCAGGCTCTCATCTCACTGCACCACACGACACAACGAACTTAAAGAACCTCACAACTCAGGGCTCCAAAGTATCAGTCAGTTTAATGACAAATACATCGCAATTGGCAACAACATTAACACTGTCTTTACAAAAACCTAGTCTTGTTACGCCTGACTTCACACACCGTGCTGGTTCTCGCCTCGTACTCTCGTACTGGTCACTTTGCGAGGTAACGTGAAGTGAAGTCTTTCTGACAAACTCGCTTTTAGATAGTGTCTCTACTGGCCTACTCGAACCTTCTTGACCACTCCGGTTGATCGATTTCGCCGTGACTTGCGTGCGTAATATTTACGACACTGGTCCTTGTCGAACTGGCGAGTACTGTCACTGGTCTCGGTTGACCGCTCGTCCTGCGCTGGACTGTGGCGATTTGGGTTGGCTAAAAATACACAGCACTACCCCCATCTGTGTCACCACCAGGTTTACAACAATACAGACGTTACTTCAAAAAAGATGATTACGTCCTACGCGTCAGGCATTCAGTCATGCATATTAACCAATGAATTAAATTCTGCGGTTTTGACCACTATAGTTGTCCTCCCAATAGTCATACAAATTCCCTACGAAATCTGGCTTCAGCTTCATTTAATTCTACAAAGGCAGTATTTACATCGGCAGGTGGAACCAACGAAAGGGCTAACAGCATCTTGACAAACATGCGTATGCGTTTAAAAAAAACAACTGAATTTTGTCCTGGAAAAGAATAGACCATGAGAATAGACCATAACGAGAGGTAGGCAAAGTTTCTTGTCTCAGGAAGGGTGTGCGTGGGTGAGACGGGAAGTTGATTCAGGACTACAATCCAAATAGACGCTCCTGTATTTGATATTTATGTGATGGTGTTAGACAAAGACGGACAGGAAATAGCAAAATCAGAGATTGAATTGGTCAGTCACAGCCTGAGATTAAACAAACATTTGGCAAGATAAGAAATGTGATCGCCATCTTAACTAATCCTGACACACCTAAAAGTTTGCCACTGTTGCGGCAAAAGACGCCCTGTTTCGATCAAAGAAAGATGCTGCAGATTTCTGATTCTAGTAGAACACACTTTCGTATTTCCCTTTCCTATTTTGTCTGGTCACCACATTTCAAAATCCTATTTTTAGCAAGTTATGCATTTTAATGAAAGGTGAAAAAGGGGGAATGATATACAATTTTAAGTACTCTCGTTCTCTGCAAATATGGCATACTTTCAGATCTATTAATACTGAAAAAGACAGAGACATCAACAAAAATGCTGCCCATGACATTAAATGACTAATAATCCGGTACTTTTATACACATCATATTGAAGTCCGCGCTATTTTGTCTTGCGCTACTTTGTCGGGAAATTTCGAGCTATTTTGTCGGCGCTATTTTGTCCGCGTTATTTTGACGGGTCACCGTACTATTTGGCAGTGATATTCGATCGTAGCCGAATATCGCCGAATAGTGAAAAAATGCCGAATATTCTTCAGAAGCCGGAGCCGGAGCGACTATCCGGTGCACCCCTATTCCACGCAAACTGTCTTTGTAACCTTGTTTTTTAATTTATTCATGTTTTTTTTTAACTACATAAAAAATCACGTAAAGTCTATATTTGACTCGAGAATGGTCATGGGAGTCCAAACATAAGAGAAGCTTCTTAGCGTCATTTTTTTTTCTTCATCTGTACTATTTTAGTTTTTTTTTTGTTTTTTTTTTGTTTGTTTACATGTAAGGGGAAGACAAGGGGGCCCCACATTCAAAAAGCTCTTGATGCTAATTCTAGTATGAGCCCTAAAACGGCAAGGGGCCCCACATTCAAGAAGCTCTTGATGCAAGGGGCCCCACACTCAAGAAGCTCTTGATGCTAATTCTAGTATGAGCCCTAAACGGCAAGGGGCCCCACATTCAAGAAGCTCTTGATGCTAATTCTAGTATGAGCCCTAAAACGGCAAGGGGCCCCACATTCAAGAAGCTTTGATGCTAATTCTAGTATGAGCACTAAAACGGCAAGGGGCCCCACATTCAAGAAGCTCTTGGTGCTAATTCTAGTATGAGCCCTAAAACGGCAAGGGGCCCCACACTCAAGAAGCTTTTGATGCTAATTCTAGTATGAGCCCTAAAACGGCCAGGGGCCCCACATTCAAGAAGCTCTTGATGCTAATTCTAGTATGAGCCCTATAACGGCAAGGGGCCCCACATTCAAGAAGCTCTTGATGCTAATTCTAGTATGAGCCCTAAAACGGCAAGGGGCCCCATATTCAAGAAGCTCTTGATGCTAATTCTAGTATGAGCCCTATAACGGCAAGGGGCCCCACATTCAAGAAGCTCTTGATGCTAATTGTAGTATGAGCCCTAAAACGGCAAGGGGCCCCACATTCAAGAAGCTCTTGATGCTAATTCTAATATGAGCCCTAAAACGGCAAGGGGCCCCACATTCAAGAAGCTCTTGATGCTAATTCTAGTATGAGCCTTAAAACGGCAAGGGGCCCCATATTCAAGAAGCTCTTGATGCTAATTCTAGTATGAGCCCTAAAACGGCAAGGGGCACCACACTCAAGAAGCTCTTGATGCTAATTCTAGTATGAGCCCTAAAACGGCAAGGGGCCCCACATTCAAGAAGCTCTTGATGCTAATTCTAGTATGAGCCCTAAAACGGCCAGGGGCCCCACATTCAAGAAGCTCTTGATGCTAATTCTAGTATGAGCCCTATAACGGCAAGGGGCCCCACATTCAAGAAGCTCTTGATGCTAATTCTAGTATGAGCCCTAAAACGGCAAGGGGCCCCATATTCAAGAAGCTCTTGATGCTAATTCTAGTATGAGCCCTATAACGGCAAGGGGCCCCACATTCAAGAAGCTCTTGATGCTAATTCTAGTATGAGCCCTAAAACGGCAAGGGGCCCCACATTCAAGAAGCTCTTGATGCTAATTCTAGCATGAGTCCTAAAACGGCAAGGGGCCCCACATTCAAGAAGCTCTTGATGCTAATTCTAGTATGAGCCCTAAAACGGCAAGGGGCCCCACATTCAAGAAGCTCTTGATGCTAATTCTAGCATGAGCCCTAAAACGGCAAGGGGCCCCACATTCAAGAAGCTCTTGATGCTAATTCTAGTATGAGCACTAAAACGGCAAGGGGCCCCACATTCAAGAAGCTCTTGATGCTAATTCTAGTATGAGCCCTAAAACGGCAAGGGGCCCCACATTCAAGAAGCTCTTGATGCTAATTCTAGTATGAGCCTTAAAACGGCAAGGGGCCCCACATTCAAGAAGCTCTTGATGCTAATTCTAGTATGAGCCCTAAAACGGCAAGGGGCACCACACTCAAGAAGCTCTTGATGCTAATTCTAGTATGAGCCCTAAAACGGCAAGGGGCCCCACATTCAAGAAGCTCTTGATGCTAATTCTAGCATGAGCCCTAAAACGGCAAGGGGCCCCACATTCAAGAAGCTCTTGATGCTAATTCTAGTATGAGCCCTAAAACGGCAAGGGGCCCCACATTCAAGAAGCTCTTGATGCTAATTCTAGCATGAGCCCTAAAACGGCAAGGGGCCCCACATTCAAGAAGCTCTTGATGCTAATTCTAGTATGAGCACTAAAACGGCAAGGGGCCCCACATTCAAGAAGCTCTTGATGCTAATTCTAGTATGAGCCCTAAAACGGCAAGGGGCCCCACATTCAAGAAGCTCTTGATGCTAATTCTAGTATGAGCCTTAAAACGGCAAGGGGCCCCACATTCAAGAAGCTCTTGATGCTAATTCTAGTATGAGCCTTAAAACGGCAAGGGGCACCACACTCAAGAAGCTCTTGATGCTAATTCTAGTATGAGCCCTAAAACGGCAAGGGGCCCCACATTCAAGAAGGTCTTGATGCTAATTCTAGCATGAGCCCTAAAACGCAAGGGGCCCCACATTCAAGAAGCTCTTGATGCTAATTCTAGTATGAGCCTTAAAACGGCAAGGGGCCCCACATTCAAGAAGCTCTTGATGCTAATTCTAGTATGAGCCCTAAAACGGCAAGGGGCACCACACTCAAGAAGCTCTTGCTAATTCTAGTATGAGCCCTAAAACGGCAAGGGGCCCCACATTCAAGAAGCTCTTGATGCTAATTCTAGTATGAGCCCTAAAACGGCCAGGGGCCCCACATTCAAGAAGCTCTTGATGCTAATTCTAGTATGAGCCCTATAACGGCAAGGGGCCCCACATTCAAGAAGCTCTTGATGCTAATTCTAGTATGAGCCCTAAAACGGCAAGGGGCCCCACATTCAAGAAGCTCTTGATGCTAATTCTAGCATGAGCCCTAAAACGGCAAAGGGCCCCACATTCAAGAAGCTCTTGATGCTAATTCTAGCAAGAGCCCTAAAACGCAAGGGGCCCCACATTCAAGAAGCTCTTGATGCTAATTCTAGTATGAGCCTTAAAACGGCAAGGGGCCCCACATTCAAGAAGCTCTTGATGCTAATTCTAGCATGAGCCCTAAAACGGCAAGGGGCCCCACATTCAAGAAGCTCTTGATGCTAATTCTAGTATGAGCCCTAAAACGGCAAGGGGCCCCACATTCAAGAAGCTCTTGATGCTAATTCTAGCATGAGCCCTAAAACGGCAAGGGGCCCCACATTCAAGAAGCTCTTGATGCTAATTCTAGTATGAGCACTAAAACGGCAAGGGGCCCCACATTCAAGTAGCTCTTGATGCTAATTCTAGTATGAGCCCTAAAACGGCAAGGGGCCCCACATTCAAGAAGCTCTTGATGCTAATTCTAGTATGAGCCTTAAAACGGCAAGGGGCCCCACATTCAAGAAGCTCTTGATGCTAATTCTAGTATGAGCCCTAAAACGGCAAGGGGCACCACACTCAAGAAGCTCTTGATGCTAATTCTAGTATGAGCCCTAAAACGGCAAGGGGCCCCACATTCAAGAAGGTCTTGATGCTAATTCTAGCATGAGCCCTAAAACGCAAGGGGCCCCACATTCAAGAAGCTCTTGATGCTAATTCTAGTATGAGCCTTAAAACGGCAAGGGGCCCCACATTCAAGAAGCTCTTGATGCTAATTCTAGTATGAGCCCTAAAACGGCAAGGGGCACCACACTCAAGAAGCTCTTGCTAATTCTAGTATGAGCCCTAAAACGGCAAGGGGCCCCACATTCAAGAAGCTCTTGATGCTAATTCTAGTATGAGCCCTAAAACGGCCAGGGGCCCCACATTCAAGAAGCTCTTGATGCTAATTCTAGTATGAGCCCTATAACGGCAAGGGGCCCCACATTCAAGAAGCTCTTGATGCTAATTCTAGTATGAGCCCTAAAACGGCAAGGGGCCCCACATTCAAGAAGCTCTTGATGCTAATTCTAGCATGAGCCCTAAAACGGCAAAGGGCCCCACATTCAAGAAGCTCTTGATGCTAATTCTAGCAAGAGCCCTAAAACGCAAGGGGCCCCACATTCAAGAAGCTCTTGATGCTAATTCTAGTATGAGCCTTAAAACGGCAAGGGGCCCCACATTCAAGAAGCTCTTGATGCTAATTCTAGCATGAGCCCTAAAACGGCAAGGGGCCCCACATTCAAGAAGCTCTTGATGCTAATTCTAGTATGAGCCCTAAAACGGCAAGGGGCCCCACATTCAAGAAGCTCTTGATGCTAATTCTAGTATGAGCCCTAAAACGGCAAGGGGGGGCCACATTCAAGAAGCTCTTGATGCTAATTCTAGTATGAGCCCTAAAACGGCAAGGGGCCCCACATTCAAGAAGCTCTTGATGCTAATTCTAGTATGAGCCCTAAAACGGCAAGGGGGGGCCACATTCAAGAAGCTCTTGATGCTAATTCTAGTATGAGCCCTAAAACGGCAAGGGGCCCCACACTCAAGAAGCTCTTGATGCTAATTCTAGTATGAGCCCTAAAACGGCAAGGGGCCCCACATTCAAGAAGCTCTTGATGCTAATTCTAGTATGAGCCCTAAAACGGCAAGGCAATAAGCTACACATTTAACAATATTTATGCATTTAAGGAAATCCTCCTCCTGTGTCATACAACAAAGATTTATTCTGTTTACTTTTTATCTACTTTTTCTCTCTCTCTCTCTCTCTCTTTTTTTCTATGTCTTTATTCTTAATACATCTATCTTTGGCTCTGATTCTCTCTCTCTCTTTCTTATTCTCTATGTCTTTTTTATCTCTATTTTTGTCTCTTTTACTGCCTTTTTTGTTTCAAATTAAATTGTCTCCTTCTCTAAGCCTCTGTCTCTCGCTGAGTACCTTTTTCGTTTACAGCCCCTCCGTTTCTACTTCTGTCTCTTTCTGTCTTTCTTTTTCTCTGTCAACCTCTGACATTCTGTCTGTCACTGTCTCTGTCACTATCTCTTTTTCTTTCTGTTCATCTTTGCCCATCTCTCTAGCTTTTTGTCACTCTCTGTCTCCCTCTCAGTCTCTCTCTTTCTCTCTGCATAAAGTGACTAGTCTCATTTTTTTTGTTTCGTTTCGTGTCCATGTTCAATTTAACGTGTCACTAAATATTTGTGATAGGCAGCAGCCATTGTCACAACACAGCCATTAACGTGAGTGGCAAAGTTTGCAATATTTACTGTCTCGTGGAGGCCTCGCCTCAATGATTCTACCATCATCCTGCGGTGAGAGCCGCCTCGATGAACGCAGCCAGTAGTAGATCAATGCGATCAATACCAACCATGAATTGCTTGCATTCTGACACAAATTAAACTGAACAGCTGAGTGCATTCAAGTGCTGCATACGAAGTGGGAAAATCTCATTTCTAGAAAGGGGTGAGATGCAGTAATGCAAGGGCGGTCAACCTTTTTGGACTCCTGGGTCAAATACGTTTCCATGCATGGTTTGGTTGGCAGCATCACAGTATAAGAATGTCGAATTCCTTTCCTTGTGGCATTAGGGCATTGGGTGGGGGATGGGGTGTCCAGCTAAGAAGACAACTAAGTTTTAGTCCCTAATTAGCATGAACGACTAGATTAGGAGGCTGTGTGGTCGTGTGGTACGCACTTTGAACTGTCGTCTTGAGGGTCAAACGGTTCGAACCTTGCTCACCACCTTCCCCCGAATTTTCTCGGAGAGTTTGGGCAAGACGCTGGGGTCGGGCTGGGCGGAGTATGTTACCGTTAACCTAGCATTATGGTGTATAGAATTTTTGTGGATGTTCCTTTAGAGTTGAAGATAATCTACATCTTAGCCTAAACGTCCCACTGTAAGACTGGGGATGGTCTAGTGGCTAATATGCTTAGCATTGGTTTGCTTTCAGGTGACATTATCGTATCGGAGGGTCAATAGCTCGTGCCCTGGTCAGTGCTGTCTCATACTTCGTTAGAATTAATTCAACATCTTCTCTCATTGTAAATGTCCCAATCTCCGCTTTATATGTGTGACATGTATTCACAATTTAGAAGGAACATCCAAACCAGGAACAACAATTCAATTAACAGGAAACCCTATGCGTAGTAAGATCTCCCTGAAGGCACGTCATGTATTTATAAAATAAGTCCAATTGACCAATCCTTTGCGGATTTATTATGCCAGAAGTTTCGCGCGGCCAGAAAGAAATTGGATCTCGGGCCGTAGTTTGCGTAACCCTGTCATTGAAAAAACTGCCACTGTGTCCTAATTTTGTTTCGAAAAAGTACACATTTCTCGCTGGTTCTTTAAAAGCCAGAGTTGCGGTGGCTAAGTGATTAAGCGCTTGGGTTCCGAGCCCGGGGTCCTGGGTTCAAATCTTGAAGACTCGGATTTTGAATTTCGGGATTTTTATGGTGCCCCTGAGTCCACCCAACTCTAATGGGTACGGGCATTTTGACACATAATGTAATAAAATATTGACTAGTATTTACTACCTTAATTGTTTATTAGTGTCCTTGATGGTTAAGTGCAAAAGAGTTTGGCTTCTAATTATAAAGGTCTAGAGCTCAAATCACAATGCATAATATTGTTGAGTCGTCTTTCTCATACTTAAACCATTTTTTGGTGGTTTGTTAACACCCTCTGCACACCTCTTTCCACACATTACATCCCAGCCCAACCCCCTCATTCCCCTCGACTACTGGCACACACTTTCTTCAGTCAAAACGTAGATGGAAGGTGGTCAACATCTCAAGTAAAATATTGCCTGGCATTTAGTAGTATTTCTTGTAAGCAAGGTTGATAGAGAGTAGCGTGAATAACGTAAAGGTCGTGGGCTCGATCCTTATACAGGCCTTCTTTTTTCATTTTTCAATAGCATGTGAATAATTAGTTTAGTTTATTTTTTGAATTCATGGTATAAATTCATTTTTTAAAACCACATTCCGGTACATGTTTTAACTCAAAGTAACTTTACTTTTAAAAGCAATTTAAAGCGGGCTAACACTAACCGTCTAGTAAAAAAGCAAAAGTTTCCCTTTCGGACCATGCGGTCTAGTGGGCAGATGACGTTAAAGGTCATCTCTTGCTTTGGCCAATGGTTAATGAGCAGTGTCATATGACAAGCACAACGACCAACCGCCTTTACTTTCCCCCACTAAAGTCAGGCACCCATTAAAGACTCAAGGGCACCCTAAAAATCCCGAAATTAAAAAATCCCAGTCTTCACCGAGGTTCGAACCCAGGACCCCCTTGTCTACTCTTAAAATATAGATCGTGTTTTGTTTTAAACACTTGCCCGTCTAAAATATTAATATTCGTAGTGTAGAAGTCACAATTGATTGAGCTCTCTCGACTTTGTCACATATATCATATGCAACTCAACTCAACAATACACTGACCTCCATCAATAATGCAAAGTCTACATCTAGCTTGGGTCTAGACACTATTTGCTTTCACTTCGAGACTTAAGTTGCAGCTCGCCTGATCAATATCAATTTAGATATCCCGTATCATGGCTAGGTCTTTTCACCTTTCTGTTACAAATCGTTTGAGTTTGGAAACTGTCTGACTTATGGACAGAGTGGAATTCATAAGTTAAATGGAATTAACATGGGCTTATTATTGATTTCCTAATCAGGATTTATGAGACACGTGAATGCACAGTAAGTTAATTTCCTTTTTTTATGTATTAAAATAAAAGTAATTATCATAAAGAAAAAAAGGGCCCTGTAAAATATTGACAATATAAATTCGAATATAAGAATGATTTATTGGATCTCTATAAATGAAATGATTCTAGAAATAAATCAGATGTATAAATGTATTGTTGATAAGAATGTATAAATAAACTAATAAATCGATGATAATGATATAATTGTATTGATTTAATGTACAAATGTATCAGTGACACCAATCATCCGATGATATGAATAGTTTAATAGTATCAATTTATCGATGAAACAAATCAATAAAATTAATGAACTACGGAGGTCAATACATTGACAATATCAATGAAAAGTTAATTTGAAAAATCGTATGAATCAATACTATGAAGAAGTCAATAATATAAATGAATCAGAAATGAATGAATCAATAATGTGAATGAATCAATGATATGAACGAATCAATGACATGAATGAATCAAGGCTATGAATGGATAGATGATATAAACAAATCAATGATATGAATGAATATAAGATATGAATGAATCAATGATATGAATGAATAAATGATATGAATGAATCAATGATATGAATGAATCAATGATAGGAATGAATCTATGATATGAATTAAACAAAGATATGAATGAATCAATGATATGAATGAATAAGTGATGTAAATGTATCAATAATTTAAATGAATCAATGATATGAATGAATCATTGATATGAATGAATCGCTGATATTAATGAATCGCTGATATTAATGAATCAATTAAATGAATGAGTCAGTGATATGAATGAATCAAAGATATGAATGTATCAGTGATATGAATGATTTAAAGATATGAATAAAATCACAGATGTGAATGAATTAATTGATAATATGAATGCATCCGAAATTTCTTATTGCACAGGTCAAGGCCATGAATCAAACCTCGTCCTTTGTTACTGAACCTAAACCTGCCTGGAAAGATCACAATGAAACAGATAGTCGTCCCACGGAAAAGGAAAGATCAACTGACGTCAAAGCCAAAGTTCCGATATTTCTAGTCTTTTCTGAATACGCGGATAAAACCTCCATCAATGGGATAAGACTTATCAAAATATCAAACAGTTACGTGGCCAAATTTATATGGAGCATTCTGTTTCTTGCTGCAGTTGGGGCCTTGGCATACCACTCGTATAGGTAATGCACCGCTAACTCTAGAAATACTCTAGTTCTATGCGAGACTTTATTGCAATGGATAATTTTACATAGTTTAATATCAACTCACTCTGTCTGTCTGTCTGTCTGGGTACAATTATATGCACGTTATTTCTCTCACACCCGATTTCGGATCAAAATGAATTTTCGCACATGTATTTCTAGTACCGGACAAAACAAGAATCTAAAAGAAAAAATATTAAGCCTTTAGTTAATTAATTGTTTTCTTTAATTTAAAAACGCAATGCTTTGCAAATGTGTACACACCAGGAAACGAAAACTGCCAAGAAAAAATGTTTAAAAGCTTTTGTTTACATTTTTTTGGGGGGGTCTTATTTTTGTGGGGGGGGGGGGGGATTTTTTTTTTATTTTTTTTTTTTTGGCGTAATTTTTTTTTTTTTTTGGATCTTTTTTTTTTTTTTGGTTTATTTTTTTTTTTTTAGTTTTTTTTTTTTTTTTTTTTGGATCTTTTTTTTTATTTTTTTATTTTTTTTTTTTGGATCTTTTTTTTTTCGTTAATTTGTTTTTCGATCTTTTTTTTTTTTTGTTTTATTTTTTTTTTTTTTGAATCTTTTTTTTTTTGGATCTTTTTTTTTTATTTTGGTTAATTTTTTATATTTTTTTTGGATATTTTTGTATTGGATCTTTTTTTTTTTTTTTTTGATCTTTTTTTTTGGTTAATATGTTTTTCGATCTATTTTTTTTTTTTTTTTGATTTTTTTTTTAATCTTTTTTTTTTTTTGGTCTTTTTTTTTTTTTGTTGTTTAGTTAATTTTTTTTTTTTTGGATTTTTTTTTTTTTTTTTTTTTTTTGAGTCTTTTTTTTTGGGGTAAATTTTTGGATTTTTTTTTTCTGTTTCTTTTTTTGGTCTTTTTTTTTTTTTTTTTTTTTGTTTTTTTTTTTTTTTGGTTAATTTTTTTTTTTTTTGGATCTTTTTTTTTGGGGGCAATTTTTTTTTTTGGATCTTTTTTTTTTTTTTGGTTTTGGATTTGTAACTTAAGAATTAAAGTTTTTTTTTTGGTTAATTTTTTTTTTTTAATCTTTTTTTTTTTGTTTTTTGTTTTTTTTGGATCTTTTTTTTTCTTTTTATTTAGCTTTTTTTTTTTAATCTTTTTTTTATTTGGATCTTTTTTTTTTTGGATTTTTTTTTTTTTTTTTTGGTAAATTTTTTTTTGGATTTTTTTTTTTGGTTTTGGATTTGTAACTTTAGAATTAAAGTTTGTTTTTTTTGTTAATTATTTTTTTTTTTGGATCTTTTTTTTTTGTTTTTGTTTTTTTTTGTTTTTTTTTTTTGTTTTTTTGGATCTGTTTTTTTTTCAGTTTTTTTTGGGGATCTTTTTTTTTTTTTTTTATTTTTTTTTTTATCTTTTTTTTTTTTGGTCTTTTTTTTTTTTTTTTTTATTTTTGATTTTTTTTTCTTCATTCTTCTCTGTCATTTGTCTTTGATGGAATTTCATTCTGATGTTCTTTCTGAAAGTATTGAAACCTTCCTTTTTACCTGCCTGGGTGGACCACTTCGGGGGCCAATTTTGAGTATATCTTTCAATACAAACTATCATTGTAACCTTGTTTTTTATACAGCCTTTCTTATTATACTATATATTTTGCAATATATATATATATATATTGTTTAGTTTTAATTGCTATCTTATTAGCGATGAAAAGAAGTTGCGTAATGTTACTGAAAGAAGATTGATTGAAAGTAATAACTGCCTCCACCGAGACACCTCTATACAATAGCAGCTTCTGACACCACTTTAAGCATGTATTGATTTCTTGAAGTAGGGGATGCATTAGTTATAGTTTCAAAGTGTGACCGTAAACCTGCGGGTGATAAATGCGGGGCTAGCAAAACACAAAACCAAAGTTGTTTTTTTTTGGAAGGAAGGGGAGATAATGGTGGTCACTTGGTACGGAGCTCTCGAATGGAGAGTATACCATTCGTGGCTTCTATCAGCAATTAGCTTCATACTTGTATTTATATTAGTACTGCTATGATGTCTATCTAATAATTAAAATCTGATCTACATACAGGAAATCACCTTTTTAAAAAAAAGTTCTACTATTTATTATCTACAGCATAATAGCCAATTATCTGAGCTACAACACAGTAGCCTCCATCAATAGATCTATAGCTAAACAGATGGAGCTTCCCTTTATAACATTCTGCAATCAAAACCCGGTTCGATCCTCAAAGGTAAGAAGTACTGGATAGGCTGAAGTACTAGATAGGCTGAAGTACTTAGATAGGCTGAAGTACTTAGATAGGCTGAAGTACTGGATAGGGTGAAGTAGTAGATAGGCTGAAGTACTAGATAGGCTGAAGTACTAGATAGGCTGAAGTACTAGATAGGCTGAAGTACTAGATAGGCTGAAGTACTGGATAGGCTGAAGTACTAGATAGGCTGAAGTACTAGATAGGCTGAAATACAAGATAGGCTGAAGTACTAGATAGGCTGAAGTACTAGATAAGCTGAAGTACTAGATAGGTTGAAGTACTAGATAGGCTGAAGTACTAGATAGGCTGAAGTACTAGATAAGCTGAAGTACTAGATAGGTTGAAGTACTAGATAGGCTGAAGTACTAGATAGGCTGAAGTACTAGATAGGCTGAAGTACTAGATAAGCTGAAGTACTAGATAGGTTGAAGTACTAGATAGGCTGAAGTACTAGATAGGCTGAAGTACTATCTTATATAATACAGACGTTCCTTCAAAAAAGAAGATGATTACGTCCTACGTCCTACTAGATAGGCTGAAGTACTAGATAGGCTGAAGAACTAGATAGGCTGAAATACTAGATAGGCTGAAGTACTAGATAGGCTGAAATACTAGATAGGCTGAAGAACTAGATAGGCGGAAGTACTAGATAGGCTGAAGTACTAGATAGGCTGAAATACTAGATAGGCTGAAGTACAAGATGGGCTGAAGTACAAGATGGGCTGAAGTACTAGATAAGCTGAAGTACTAGATAAGCTGAAGTACTGTATAGGCTGAAGTACTGTATAGGCTGAAGTACTAGATGGGCTGAAGTACTAGATATGTTGAAGGAAGTACTAGATAGGCTGAAATACTAGATAGGCTGAAGTACTAGATAGGCTGAAGTACTAAATAGGCTGAGACACTGAGTGCTATTTCTATAAAACCTCAAGCTTCAATCATATCTCTGCTACGACAAGCAATTATCTGTTATTTTTGTTACAATGCAAAATATAGCACTGAGACAGTGGCGTAGCAAGGTGCTGTCAAACTTGGGTGCCTTAAGGATCCTGAAATTACAAATTCCAGTCTTCACCAGGATTCGAACCCAGGATCCCCAAAGCCAAGCGCTTCACCACTCAGCCACCACGCCTCCATCTATCTCTAAATGCCTTTATCTGTTTCTAAACTTTTTGTTAAATTAAACAAGAGTAAACATTGGTTTGTGCTTTGGAACTTTTAAAAGTTATCTTGTTTCAATTTGCAACTTGGGCAAGTGTCATTGTGATGAACAAAGTGGAGGAGTGTGGTCAAGCGGCAAAGTACGCATGGGCTTGGTTTAGCTAATTATCAAATGGGATCGAGTTCGACACTCGAGCAGAGTTTTGGTTACTGAGTGCCTAAAGGCAGCACGGAAAACATTCTCCCAGATACCCACCGCCCCCCCCCCCCCCAACTAATCCACAAATGAGATTGGACCATAGCGCTCTGAACATGCTGTAAGCTTAAAGCTTGCGCTGTAGAAAGGCTATTCAAAAAAAAATGTGTCGTTAGTGATGCAAGAAACAGCTCAAAAGCTATCAATGCTTAATGATAAAAAAAGTTGTCTATTTAAACAAAAATTAGTTAAATTTTGTATGGAAGACACTGATTTGGGTCAACATCACATGACCCACTTACTTCTGTAGCCTCAATTTTCACGCGTTCAGAGTCAGGCCTCAAATATCTCCATAAGAGATTTCCAAGTTAGCGTCAAAGTGCCCAACACAGGCATTCTATAGAGTGCCTAGTCACTTAATAAAATGCCGGGCGTTTTTTAGGTAAAGTACAAAATCATTCTCGATTTCCTATTTTGCCTAGACATTCTGTAGAAATGACAAAGAAAGCCCACACAGTGTTACATTTTATGATAATTTCTACTACAGTGACCTAGTTTAGTTTATAGATTATTTTAGATTTTTTAAATGAATATATATTGTGTATTGTTTTTTAGCGACGGTAAAAGTGGTGACGTAAAGAGACAGACGAATGACGTGGCAGAATGCGGGGACATGGAGAACAAGATGGCTATTGCGTAGAGTTGGAAGAATAGTGCTAGAGACTGATCAGAAAACGACGGCTAGTGAGACAAGACGAGCCTCCCATTTGTTAATAAATACATCAGTTGAATTCTTCAGAAGTCTTGATTACGTATATCATTTTTTTCCCTCCCCCGCAAAGAACAATCTACAATTTTCCAACTAAGAACAGGACTCACACTTCTATTAAATTACCATCTGAACAAAATTAACTTCACACAACTCCCCCTTTGCAGACACTGCGCCCACCCTTATGAAACCGTAAACCATATCCTCTTTGAATGCCCCTTCCTAATCCACATTAGGCAGACCCTACTTCCACTACAGCCCAACATAACCAACACCCTGTACGGCAGTGCTGAACAACTGAAGAAAACAGCACACTTTTTTTCCTTGGCACAGTCTGCAAAAGAGCTCACAGCTCAGCAGCAATAGAGCTGGCTAGAAGAAGAAGAAGAAGAAGAAGATCATTTTTAATTGTGAAGTTCCTTAGCTAGTTTAGACTGGTTGAATGAAATAGTGTTGGATTTGCACAGCACACAAAATCATAGCCAGGACACTTGGTTAGGCCAATAAGACCCCTCAACTCAAGAAAACATTAAGAAACTGGAACAGACACAAAATATTCATAACAAACGAATATTCCCATTTGACTAGAGTAACACCTTTATTAAAATCACTAAATTTAGAGAGACTTCAGGACAGAAGACGCAAAAGTAAAGTAGCAATTACACATAAAACACTGAACCACAATCTTCAAATACAAAGACAAAATTTAATAAAATTTAATAAAATACTCAGAAAGACACACACACGACGGCACATTCCTCGTTCCATATGCTAGGACAAATTTGCACAAAGGCTCCTTCTTCCCTAGTGCTATTAGAGCATGGAATGGGTTGCCTGAGCTAGCCAGGAAAACCAGTGACTTGGCAGAATTTAAGCCATTGGTTAATATGCATGACTGAATGCATGACGTGTAGGACGTAATCATATAAGATAAGATAAGACACTACCAATGGTTAAGAACTGACACGTCTTTAATTTACTTACATATATTATTGTAAAATTATATTCGTCTGTATTCTGTCTACAGCTAAAGGACACGTCACCAGGACTAGTACAGTACGTTCAAAACAAGAGTTTAGACAAATTAGTGGAAATTATTAGTAAATACAACACATCCAAGAGCAGGTAACTCATAAGAAGATGTAGACTTCATTCAATGACAGAGTTGTAGACCTTGTTTTTAGGAAGGCAAATATTTAAATGTCAATACTTAGGTGACATTGTCTTAGGCAGGGGTGGGCAAATTATGGCCCGCGGGCCACATGCGGCCGCCGAAGTGTTTTATTCGGCCCTCGAACACCTAAAGAAATCACATTACGCATATATAAATGCAAATATATTAAAAAGAAATAATTCTAAATATCTATAGAAATTATTAAAACTTTTGATTCTTATCAATTATAAAGAAGAAGCTAAACGTCCATTGTCCCTAAACGTCCTTCTAAAAAGTTCAAGGTAAACGAAGACTATTTTAAATGCCCATTTCGAAAAATTCAGTCAAAGACACAAGCCCAGGCCAGTATGTTTTCAATGCTATGAAGAACTGTCTTGAAAGTGTTGGGTTGGCTTGTACAAGATGCCAAGGGTAACAACTGATGGAGATCCTGCTTTGACTGAGAAAAACAGACTATGTAATAACATAAAGAGCAATACCCCATCCATAAACTCATTACGGAAAACTTTACACAAATCTGTTTTGAATACCATTAATGTGACTAGGCCAGGACATACGTAAACAATGCATCTGTGTAAGGCCTACCATTTGTAAGTGCACCGCAGATGTCATTATTTAATGTCAGTAATTAACTAATTTATTGTTGAAGTACACTAGGTTTTTAATAAACTGCATAATTATTTTTTTTGCAGTTAATTTATATTTTTCTATTTAATTTGGGGCCACCAAATTCACTTCGCCTACCCAATTATCTAAGGCCGGCCCTGACTGGAATTTTCGAAAAGTACCCGAAGATTTGGAAACAAAACATTCCGATGTTCGATAACACAGTAGTATCCACAGGCCTAACATTAGAAATAATATGGAATCTCATGGAAATTGCTAAGTTCCTAGAAGGACATTGACTATGACTTCGTTACTAATATTTCTAATGAAGAGTGGAAGACAGACTTCATGTTTAGCATTGGGGAAATTATAATCTGTTGTTTGCACATGAAATGTATGTGCATCTTAAATCTTTTCCATCAAAGCTATTCCATTTCTTAAGGCCAGCAAGTGAAATTAAGGTTTTATCATTTTCCTTACTTATCTGAAAGGTGAATCTATTTCTAGTGAAATGGTTGAAATGTACACGACTTATTTGGATTCCTTGATTGTGGACTTTGAAAGCAAATTTTAAGACGTCAAGAACTTGGAACCAGTTTTCAATATCCTCAGCTCACCATTTAATGCAGAAGCTGATTCAGCTCCAGATGACATACCTCCAAGCAAATTATGACCTGAAAGTGAAGTTCTAGTCAGTTCTTTCGTGGGAGTTCATGGTGCCTGAAGCTGTATATCCGCACTTCAATAAAACGTTACTGCTAAACTTTTACATTATTTGAAACCATATTCATATTTGAACAAGCTTTTTTTTTGTTTGAAAATTATCAAGTGTTAAATCAGGTCAATGCTTATTGAGGTGCCAAAATCTCAAAATATCAAATATCACTAACTGACCTCAATTCGACAGCAGTCAAGTAAGTTCCATGGCTACGGAACATTATTCACGAGAGTAAACAATTATATACTTCACATAAAGTACAGATATATGCATGTAATGAAATGTTGTGATTGAAATGGACAATCACAAAATTAAAAAAAAAAATCATTCGTAAAATTAGTTCAAGAAATTGCTAACTCTTGTTATAATTCCTCAATTGGGAGTGCAAATATATATATATATATATATATATATATATATATATATATATATATATATGCGGCCCCCCAGTCCACAACTTATTTTTAATGTGTCCCTCGGCAGAAAAAGGTTGCCCACCCCTGGTCTTAGGGGTCCAAAGCGTATACTGTAGGATCAACAATTAAGTGTAATTCATATTGCACGAATAAGCTTCATGAACAACTCATGATCTTATCTTATATAATACAGACGTTACTTCAAAAAAGAAGATGATTACGTCCTACGCGTCATGCATTTAGTCATGCATATTAACCAATGACTTAAATTCTGCCAAGTCACTGGTTTTCCTGGCTAGCTCAGGCAACCCATTCCATGCTCTAATAGCACTAGGGAAGAAGGAGTATTTGTACAAATTTGTCCTAGCATAGGGGACGAGAAATGTGCCTTTATCTTTGTGTCTTTCAGAGTATTTTATTAAATTTTGTTTTTGTATTTGAAGATTATGGTTCAGCGTTTTATATATGATTGCTACTTTACTTTTGAGCCTTCTGTCCTGAAGGCTTTCTAAATTTAGTGATTTTACTAAAGGTGTTACTCTGGTCAAATGTGAATATTCGTTTGTTATGAATCGCACTGCTCTATTTTGTGTCTGTTCTAGTTTCTTAATGTTTTCTTGAGTTGAGGGGTCCCAAACGGAGGATGCATATTCTATTATTGGCCTAACCAAGGTTAAATAACATTTTAGTTTTATGTTCTTATTTGATTTATAGAAATTTCTTTTAATAAATCCTAATGCTTTGTTTGATTTTTTTGTAGTTTCATCAATATGTGGATTCCATGACAGTTTTTCATTTATTATAACACCTAGGTATTTTGCGTTTTTAGTCTGTGTTACTGGTTTGCCATGAATAAGATAAGTGGAATTAATTTGTTTTAGTTTTTTTTTGTTACTCTTAACAACTGACATTTTTCTGGGTGGAAAGACATGCTCCAATTTGATTCCCATTTCTGTAATTCATCTAATTCTCTTTGTAAAATATCTGTGTCTTGTGTTGTTTTTATTGTTCTATATATTATGCAATCGTCTGCAAATAATCTGACTTTTGTTCCTGAAGTAATGCAATTTGGTAAATCATTTATGTAAATTAAAAATAGTAGTGGACCCAAGACTGTTCCTTGAGGTACACCTGAGTTTACTGTTATCGGTGTTGATTTAGAGCCATTTATTATTACAGTTTGTTCTCTCCCTATCAGAAAATCTTTAATCCACTGATGCAGTGGACCGTTAATGCCGAAATATTTTAATTTTTTAAGCATACTATGGTGGTGAACTTTGTCAAAAGCCTTAGAAAAATCTAGTAAGATAGCATCTATTTGTTCACTATTATCTAAACCTTTTGAAAAATCATCAATTAGTCCTATTAGTTGGGTTTCACATGATCTATATTTCCTAAAGCCATGTTGGTATGGTGTGAGGACATTATGTTAGTCTAAGTGGTTTATGATGTTGCTACATATTATGTGTTCTAGGATTTTACATGTGATGCTGGTAAGTGATACTGGTCTGTAGTTTCCTGGGTCAGATTTTTCTCCTTTTTTAAATAGGGGGGTGACATTAGCTTCTTTCCAGTCCTTTGGTACTCTGCCCTGGTTAAGTGAAGCCTGAAAGAGTATTTTGAACACTGGGGCTAGCTCATTGCTTAGATCACCACAGACTAGAAATCGTTTCGGCATTTCATCAAAAGGAAATAACAATGGTCCTCTACCATATAAAATAGAACAAGTAGATCTAAACATTCGCGAATAAACATTGATTGATAGTAGAGACTTAGAGCTAGGCTAATAGACATAGAGCTATAGAGTTATACTATGTTGAGAACGAGGCTAGCAGACATAGAGCTCTAGAGTTATACTATGTTTGAGATTTGATCTCCATGTTTCGCAAGGTTTTCTCTAAAAAAAATGTTTTACTATGAGTCCTTATGCAAGGCACCCATCAATTGGAGGCTCTAGACGGCTGCCTAGTTTGACCATACCTATATTATAATATATTATACTAGTCGACCGGTGGCGTAGCATACGCCGCTATTTTGCAGGGCCGGCCTTAGGCCACTGCAACCAATGCGACCGCAATGTTAATCTAAAAATACTTAATATGATCACAAATGAAATAAACACCATATTTTCCAACTCTCTTCCTATCCATCCCTTCCGGTTTGCACCTTTTTAATACCACTTCCATTTAATATTCAAATTCGCACCATTTTCATTCACACCATGCTACGACCGTAACACAGAAATAAAAGAGTGATCTTTCCTTTACTCCTTACTACTCGTTTAAGCTGTTGAGGGAAGAAGAGAATTATATATATATATTATATTATATTATATTATATTATATTATATTATATTATATTATATTATATTATATTATATTATATTATATTATATTATATTATATTATATTATTGTTACTGAACAGTGAAACTAATGAAATATGGATCAACCTATTATCCACATACCTTCAAGATGATAAGGTAAGCTAGTAAAGCATATTACACTACATTTTAAATATTTTTTTTCTCTCTCTACCTCTCTTTTTTTCAATGTCTTTTTCTCTTTCTTTCTCCTTTCTCTCTCTCCCTCTATAACTTTCCCTCGCTCTCTCTTTCTTCCCTCCCCTACCCATTTATCACTTTAGTAAAATCACTAAATTTAGAAAGCCTTCAAGAGAGAAGTCTTAAAAGTAAAGTAGCAACTATACATAAAACACTGAACCATCATCTTCAAATACAAAAAAAAACTAAACCTAATTAAATAGAAAGACACAAAGATAAAGGCACATTCCTTATTCCATATGCTAGGACAGATTTGTACTAATTCTCCCTCTTCCCTAGTGCTATTAGAGCATGGAATGAGTTGCCTGAACTAGCCAGGAAAACCAGTGACTTGGCAGAATTTAGATCATTGGTTAATATGCATGACTAGATTGACTAGGGACACGCGTAGAAAGTAATCATCTTCTTTTTTTTGAAGTAACGTCTGTATTTTATAAGATAAGATAAGTACATCCTTGAATGTATCAGCTGTTAGCTCAGTGAGTCTTTTCTGGCCGTAATCAGTTCATCTTGACTCGCTGATTCCTAAGATGGTGAGGTTGTATCTTTTCATCTCTGCTGCCAGTTGCGCTGTCTCCCCAGTCTCATTCAGGGTCCTGACGTTCCATGTACCGATGGTGGTGGTGGTCCTGGTAGAGATGATGGTCTTCGGCCTGTCGGCTTCCAGATGACTCTGGCTTTCACCGTCATGCGTCATAAGCCTTCCGGCTAGAGGTCCATCTTCTCCCAGTTCCGTGACTAGATTTGCTGTTTGGTGTTTCTGTAGCTAGTGGTTTTTCTACAGGGTAGAGTAGCTAGCCCTATGCCGAACCCTCTTCTTTCATCAACCGCGCTAGGAACCGTTCTATAAGTAAAGATTAAGTAAAGTTCCCCTTTCAGACCTTTTGATCTATAAGGCAGATGATGTAAAAGTCATCTGTTTCTGTGGCCTACTGGTAACGAGGGTATCATGTGAGATTCATGTGGCCGCCTTTACTTGTTCCCAACTAATGTCAGATACCCATTAGAGCTATGTGGACTCAGAGGCGTCCTAGAAATCCCGAAATTATAGATCCCTGTAAGTCTATATATATATGTGCTAGTGACAAATATGAAAACAGAACACCGCTTTGCTTGGTACAGTCCAGCTTAGGCGCCAACTTGCTTTAACTGACATAGAAGAGATCACCTTGTTGCGTGCGGCTTCGGAACAAGACAGCTGGAGGCTGTGGGTTACATATATTAGACCAAAAGAAAATCCGCTGCCGAGGACAGGCGTAGAAGGCGGACAATGATTATGACTGCGCTAGATGTTGCAAAATATTTCGGTCACAGCTAGGGCTGCACAGCCACCGGAAATACTGCATTCCTCCTTAATCTTCGGACTCGAAGACAAGTGTTATTATTACTATTATTAGTAGTAGTAGTATTACACCTCTATATTTTCTAAATCCAGTATTTTATCTATGGTCCAATGCACAGATCTGACTATACATCTGTATTGTATCTAAGCTTTGTATTTTAACTCTAATAGATATCTTAACAAACTTCATTCACACAGAGCGATAAAGGGAGTTCTGGAGATATGACTGTACAAAGTGAACTGGTCGGTTTTGAACGTTTTGTCTATGAGATGAACAGGCTGGACAGGTCAGTTTTAGATCAGACTGGCTTTCATTGACTAATGGCCTACTACATGGGGAAATAAATTCAATACCATAAAGACAGATAGATAAATGCACATTTCTTATTTCTTTAGCTAGGACAATTACATACACGCTTAGATAATCTTTTAATAAAATTAAATCGTCTTCACATTTAATAAACAATTCAGTTATTGTTACACTATGGCTGACTAAGCCATTTTTTAGATGGATAATTCCAATGACAGGTTTTTTAAATTAAATCTAGACTTCGAAGCGCAAAAGTTCAGGTTCCAGGTTTGTGGTTCCTGGTTCCATGAAGTTCTGATTTAAATAGAGTAATAAAAAGAATTATAAATTATTGCTCACTATCAGATTCAGTAATTGATTTTGAAATAAAAAAAATAATTTAAGTCACTTTTTTCGTTTTACAATAATGTTTGTAATTTTTTTCTTGCTGTTTCTTTCTGTTTCTTTATGTTTCTTTCTGTTTCTTGCTGTTTCTTAATGTTTCTTACAGCGAAGTGAGAAAGGAGGCTGGTCACCAGATTGATGACATGTTGCTCTGGTGTTTCATTGGTGGAGACTCTTGTAATGTCAGGTTTGTTTGAAGGGATTTATTCTTGTTCCTTTGATTTAATGGTGCCAATATATCTTAGAGCTGCGTGGTGGAAGAGCAGTAAAAAGATTGGCTCCCAAACTGGGGAGTTTCGGGAGTCTCAGAGAAGACTGGAATTTCAAATCTTGGGGCTTATGGACGCCCCTGAGTCCAACCAAGAATGGTGGTTAGCTGAAATTAATTAGGGGGAAATTAGGGTTACGTGTCAAAAAGCGGTTGGTTGTTGTGCTGGTAACAAGTCACCCTCATTTATTTCATTTGTCTTGGAATCCAAGAGAATAGAATGGAAAACATCTCTTCGTATATTCCGAATGTTAAGATGATCTGTTTCTTCGGCCAACGGTTAACGAGGGTGTCATGTGGCCAGCACAACAATCAACTGCCTTTACTTTCCCAAACTAACGTCAGGTACCCATTAGAGCTGGGTGGACTAAGGTTTCCCCTTAAATTTTCAAAATTCAAAATCCCATAATTCACCAAGTTTGGAACCCGGGACCCCCATGTTCGGAAGCCGTGATCATAACCACTCTACTACCGTGCCCATATAAAAGAAATAACGTCTATATAATTGAGACATATAGTTGTGTGTGCGGAGTTCTTTCCCATAGATAAACATTGTTTTTTTTTAAAGTTATGTAAGAAATTATAAACATTGACGTCATTGTGCTTCCATAGTTTTTTTTTTCCTTTTTCAGTGACTTCAAACTTTTTTCATCGAACGAGTTTGGCAATTGTTTCACTCTAAATACATTAAAATACCGTCAAGAGAGCGAAGGGCCAAAAGAAGGTAATAATCAAATTAGCCAATAAGTATTTAACTCTTTCTCTCCTAACTGACGATCCCAACGTTGATTCCACCAGTATGTGGTAAATAATTACGGAGAGAAAGAGTTAAATTGTGTTTTCTCTTATAAGCTAGAGATGTTCCTTCTAAAGAGAAAAGGATTACGCCCCAGTGTCAGTGACTTAGTACATGTCAATTAGAGACAGTGACTGAGTTAGTTGATTTAGTGGTAAAGAGCTTGGCTTCCAAACCTAACATCTCTTATTAAAAAGACTATTCGTGCTAATATGAATAGAAATGAAGCTTTACATTATAAATGCGATTTACAGGCAGTGTAGCAATGGCTTGCACATTTGTTTTTCATTTTGTCTTGACCTTTGAGTGGTTTAGTTAACCTGTTAACATTTTACATTCCTTGACTTATGTCACGCTGACCAGACGTCTGTCTAGCTATGCGGTTATATCTCGACATGTAGAGATGAACAACTCCCACCCCATTTTTTGTTTGTTTGTTTATTTAGTGTATCGTCCATCACATTGAGTTTATTGATAGACAGGTGACCACAAGTTAAATACGATGTAGGTTTAACTCTTTCTCTCCGTAATTGTTTACTACATTCTGGTGGAATCAACGCTGGTATCGTTAGTCAGGAGAGAAAGAGTTAATGTCAACATAATGACACTGTCTAGAGGTCACACAAGGATACTGAATTTGTTTACTTGGTGGTAAATCTTAATTAGTGGGCTGGACTTCAAGCCATACCTCTACACGGGTAACCAGGTAATGAATTTGTTTACTTGGTGGTCAATCTTAATTAGTGGGCTGGACTTCAAGCCATACCTCTTCACGGGTAACCAGGTAATGAATTTGTTTACTTGGTGGTCAATCTTAATTAGTGGGCTGGACTTCAAGCCATATCTCTTCACGGGTAACCAGGTAATGAATTTGTTTACTTGGTGGTCAATCTTAATTAGTGGGCTGGACTTCAAGCCATATCTCTACACGGGTAACCAGGTAATGAATTTGTTTACTTGGTGGTCAATCTTAATTAGTGGGCTGGACTTCAAGCCATATCTCTACACGGGTAACCAGGTAATGAATTTGTTTACTTGGTGGTCAATCTTAATTAGTGGGCTGGACTTCAAGCCATATCTCTACACGGGTAACCAGGTAATGAATTTGTTTACTTGGTGGTCAATCTTAATTAGTGGGCTGGACTTCAAGCCATATCTCTTCACGGGTAACCAGGTAATGAATTTGTTTACTTGGTGGTCAATCTTAATTAGTGGGCTGGACTTCAAGCCATATCTCTACACGGGTAACCAGGTAATGAATTTGTTTACTTGGTGGTCAATCTTAATTAGTGGGCTGGACTTCAAGCCATATCTCTACACGGGTAACCAGGTAATGAATTTGTTTACTTGGTGGTCAATCTTAATTAGTGGGCTGGACTTCAAGCCATATCTCTACACGGGTAACCAGGTAATGAATTTGTTTACTTGGTGGTCAATCTTAATTAGTGGGCTGGACTTCAAGCCATATCTCTACACGGGTAACCAGGTAATGAATTTGTTTACTTGGAGAAAAATCTCTAAACACGAGGCTGGACTACAAGAGAGACCTTTTACTAAGAAATCCACGAGATTTCATAGCCCAGTAAGCCAGTAACTAATTTTGATGCAGGTTAAAGTACAAGGCTCAGATTTGTGTATATTAGCGTAAAATGGTTATATTTAAAGAGATAAACGCAACATACTAAGACAGCATGTGGACACTGTAAATTAGGTCATTGGTTAATTTGCATGACTGAATGCAAAACGCGTAGGACGTAATCATCTTCTTTTTTGAAGTAACGTCTTTATCATATAAGATAATAAGATAAGATAAATTAATGTTCATGTTGAATTACTTTTCCATACGTGTTAACTATAAATCGTTCTACTGAGTTGTGGGCCTTGATTTCGTAAGTTGATATTCTTAATAATTAGGGAGTGCCAAGTAACTTTTATTTCTTACTGTAATTACTAACGACATGTACTTACCCACCATGTATCAGGCCCTAAACCCAACGACGGGAAGCGGTTTGTGGCCTTTAAAACACAATCTCGATGACAAGTACATGGTCCGAAGTAGATGAACACATGCATCTACCCACTACACAACCCAGACTGCACTTTACCTTTAAGAGTTTAAAAATCAGTTCAATACACAGGTACATATTGTACATCGACTAACGAGCTACATGTATTAGTTTGTAGTATCGGTTAATAAATACTGATCAACTTTAATTCATCAATGAGTAATAGCGTTTAAAACAAAAAGATGAAAAACAAAGCAAGATATAAAATATATACTATTAATAATTTTAGTAAAATGTTTAATATTTAGCTATTTATAATACATGAAGTTACGTTATTCGGCTCCGACTCCTGGCGAACATAAAAAAAATGCTATCCTGTGCACTCTTAATATATATATATATATATATATATATATATATATATATATATATATATATATATATATATATATATATTTATATATATATATATATATATATATATGGCTTCCTTCAGTCGCGATGCGAATATGGACCATCTCATGGAAATGAGATGAATGCCTGGGCATTAGCTGTGGTCGGAACGATGTCGCCCACACATCAGTTCCCCCCTCTCCACGCAGCTGATGTATCAAAAGGAACGGCAGTGCCGATACAGTTTGGGGTCAGCGGCGTCGCAGGTTCTGCCAGAGTGTAGCACCGGGTGCTGAAAGCTGCCTTAGGGTCGCCAGCTCCTGTTTTTTCCTTAGGGTTGACTCCTGAAGCCTTTCCCATGATTGGGTATAGCTGCAAGACAACAGAGGTTTGATTTCAGAGTTTTCCTTCTCCTAGTAAATATTGAAGTAAAATTGTATATCAATACAGTATGAATTATATTGCATGTATTATGTTCAAGGAAATTGGATTTTTCTTAATGTAAGAAACGTCCTATCATAAGACGAACACTTAAGTTATTCTCTCACGTCTGAAAGTTCCTATGATTCTCTCACGTCTGAAAGTAGTTCCTATGATTCTCTCACGTCTGAAAGTAGTTCCTATGATTCTCTCACGTCTGAAAGTAGTTCCTATGATTCTCTCACGTCTGAAAGTTCCTATGATTCTCTCACGTCTGAAAGTAGTTCCTATGATTCTCTCACGTCTGAAAGTAGTTCCTATGATTCTCTCACGTCTGAAAGTAGTTCCTGTGATTCTTTTTTGTCCATTGTTCGGACTGTTATACTGCGTAAACATGTTATACCTATAAGTAGGTCATCTTGTATATAGATGTAGATGTATCATTTAAATTAAAATAATATTCAAACACACAGTTACTAAATATAAATCATGTTTTCATTCCAGGTTTGGATATTGGGTTCTTCTTGGAGCCAGACGAATATATCCCAGAACTTATAGAGACCAAAGGTTTACAGGTTGTTCTTCATAGCAAACAATCGTTTCCTTACCCCAAGGAAGACGGGTTTCAGGTTTCACCTGGTACTCTATCAAATATTGCAATGAAATTGGTGGGTAAGATTTTATCTTAAACATTTGAACTACACCAAGCAGTGTAGTAAGCCTTAAACATTTTCTCTGTGGGAAGCACAGAAAAATAATTACCATTGTAAAAGAAGACATGGCTGTCAGTAAATGAAAACAGTTTAGTGATGTCCTAGATAAACTTACAGTAAAATTGGTAAAAAGGGTTACAGGTGATGTTATGGTGGGAAGAGTGGTCGGGAGGCTAAGTGCGCTTGAACTTGGCTTGTCTTGGCTACCTAGAAGGGGGCTCGAGGTTCGACTCCCGACTTGGGTAGAGTTGCGTTTACTGAGGCCTAAAGGCAGCACGGAAAACCAATTCCTAGATACCACCTCCCCCCCACACACTGGTCCACAAATGAAATTGGACCAAAGCGCTCTGAGCATGCTATAAGCATGAAAGTAGAGCTAAATAAAAATAAAAAAGCTATAATAATAATGGTTACTTCTCTACGTATGCTAGATAACTAGAACATTAAATGTCCAATTTCCAGGTGGGAAGCTATTTAAAGGAATAATTTGTCCAACAATGGTTACACAATCTGACTGACCTTATATATAAACTAACTACAGAATGCGTGACCCTTACAGGTCATGTGTCTCATATCATCCTGTTTCTAGAACTTGCGATTGTAAACAGTCAAGCTTGTGATATGGTCACGTGATGTTTTAGGATGAAATCGAGGCAGATAGTGCACGTTTCTGTCATAGTCTAGAATCATGTCTGGACCTTAAATAAACCAGAGAGTGTATGTCAAACGATAGTCTAGAATCTTGTCTGGACCTTATATAAACCAGAGAGTGTATGTAAAACGACACGCTTCGGTACAGTTGTTTCAGTGCGAGACAGTAGAAAAAAAGACGTGTTTATGACTCGATGCAAGTTAACTAAAGTAGAGTAAACTGGAGAGGACTAGAGTCAGTATAGTCGATACTTCTGGAGCAAGATGTGTATAGGTCGTTACGGAAGAGGGCATACAAGTACACTGAAGTGCAGAGAAGTACACTGAAAAGCAGAGAAGTACACTGAAAAGCAGAGAAGTACACTGAAAAGCAGAGAAGTACACTGAAAAGCAGTGAAATACATTGAAGTGCAGAGAAGTACATTGAATTGCAGAGAAGTACACTGAAGTGCAGAGAAGTACACTGAAGTGCAGAGTAGTACACTGAGGTGCATAGAAGTACACCAAAGTGCTTAGAAATACACTGAAGTACAGAGAGGTCTTCAATGCTACCTGCTACACTGACAAATCACTATGGAAAATGGAAAAACAAAGAAAATATGGGAACCTAGGCTTGGAGATTAAGCGTTTATAGAAGTTATCCAAAATAATAATATACACCATTGTTCTATCAACCGAATGGATAATAACAACTGACTTCACAGACACCTTCAAGGCCCTTAAAATTTCTAGGAACATTCTCGTTGCCTGTCAGAGGGCGGTACTGCTGCAGACCTGCCACATCACCAGACAGTGGACATTGATAAAAAGACTACGATGTATTTTGTTTCTCTTTAACGAAACTCGACCCTGGCAGCGCCAGAGAATGACTACTCGTTCGTTTCTAGCATAATAATAAACATTTAATTTATAGAGCGCTGTTAACTAACAAAATGTAGGCTCAAGTCGCTGTGATATCATTACAAACATAAACCATAGATCTATAAGGACAAACTAAATTTTAACAATTTTAAACAGATATTTAAGCTGAGTGTTAAATTGTTAAGTTCTTTGCATTGATTTCATGTGTCTCTCTACAAGTAGATTTAGCAAGAAGAAAATACATCACAGTAGCCATGATTTCACAAAACTGCCTTTCTGTGTTTCTGACTAAACGTTTACGTACTCTACCCCTCCCTTAAACCCCCCAAAAATTGATGTTTGCATCCCCTAGACGCAAAAATTGATGTTTGCATCCCCTAGACGCAAAAATTGATGTTTGCATCCCCTAGACGCAAAAATTGATGTTTGCATCCCCTAGACGCAAAAATTGATGTTTGCATCCCCTAGACGCAAAAATTGATGTTTGCATTCCCTAGACCCAAATATTGATGTTTGCAGCCCCAAGACCAAAAAAATTGATGTTTGCATTCCCTAGACCCAAAAATGTATGTTTGCATTCCCTAGACCCAAAAATGTATGTTTGCATTCCCTAGACCCAAAAATGTATGTTTGCTTCCCCAAGAGCGAAAAATTGATGTTTACGGGGAGTGGAAGAATTCTTAAGTTTTTAGGGTCATTTTTTGTTTTCTTTTCGAGCATCAGCATGCCATTCTCCTGGAGTCAGCAATGCATCCTTTCTCTTAGTTACAAGAGTAGCACATTTTCAAATAAAATTGTATTAAAAAGTTCAGCTTCTACAGCAGCGGTTCTCAACCTTTTAAGCTCGGCGACCCCTTTTTACAATATACCACACTGCCGCGCCCCCCCCCCCAATAGACACACACAGCAATAGAAGAATAGACAACAACAATCCTTATTTTTGATGGTCTTAGGCGACCCCTGGCAAATCGTCAATCGACCCCCCAAGGGGGTCGCGATCCACAGGTTGAGAACCCCTGTTCTACAGCCTTCTAGCAGACTTGATAGCGTGTTTAGCAAGACCTCACATTGCGGCCCTGATTGGTCTGATTTTGTCCATGCATAGAGATCTCAGCAGAATTCTCAAGAGTTTTCACCGTTCTGGTGTAAGAAACACGAATTAGAATTCTAAACTCGCATTGGCAAAGGCGTATTGAAATATATATTCTTTAAAACAACGTTTTGAATTGATCTAGTAGCATACACCTCTTGTGAAAACATTTAGAAAGGTCTAAATCTTGGTCTATAAAACGACCTCACTTATTTTAGTCAAGTATTTTTTAAAAAACATTGTTAAAATCTCTTTTTAAATTATACAGATGTGCAAAACGGAACTAATGTACAAATACATGTATAAGAGAGTTTTGGTCTTTAAATGGAACAAAAATTGGCTCAATCAAGGTCTTTTTATACAGTTTATTAAAAGCGCAATCTTAATACACGTATGTACTAGTTTTATGTTTTTTTTTCATTTATCTGTATGTGATGCTGCCAATTGTACCAATTTATCTCTAGGTGAAAACACAGTATTTACCGAAGCCTTATGGTGATTGTCTGGAGAACTGCAATTACGACAGAAACTATCTTCAAGATTATAATTACACCTATGAATATGAGGTAAAATGTTGATTTGGTTGTACTCATATCTACTTCTATGTCTCTACACCTGTTTCCAATTTTACTGTCTTGAGTTGGCTGAGAGGTGGGGGAGCTGATATGTGGTCGAAAGGCGAAGTGCGCTTGAACTTGGCTTAGCTTGGCTACCTAGAAGGGGGCTCGAGGTTCGATACCCGACTCGGGCAGAGTTGTAGAGCGCCTAAAGGCAGCACGGAAAACCAACTCCTAGATACCCCCCCCCCACTGGTCCACAAATGAGATTGGACCAAAAGCGCTCTGAGCATGCTATACAAGTAGCGCTATATAAAAGCTATAATAATAATAATATGTGGGGCAGTGGGCAAGTAGATTGTAGGTAATTTTGAAATGCACAAGACATTCGCAGCTAATTGTACGTTGTCACCAGGCAAACTATTGTAGTTTCACATAATTGGCAGATACAAGACTCGTCTTAAAATGTATGACAGGCAAGAGTAAAAAAAAACCTATCCAAAGGAAAGATCCGCCAATTACTGCAATTTATCTCCCTTTATGCTCTATGAAACAAATTAATTAATTAGTTCTAATTGATTAACTAAGTGATTAATTTTTGGATTGAATTGTGTGATGTCATCAACTATGAATAATTATGCACAATTTTAACTTGATCCAAGAATGGAACGTAGGGGGGAAAAACGTGTCGAAACGTAATAAAGGGAGATTATAAGCACCCATATCTCTTATTAAGTAGCATTTATTTCTCTAATTTCGATATCAAAAATAAAATAATTAACCACCAATAATGATTTAACTAATTGTTTTGTTTTTATTTAATTGATTCACGTCTTGTCAGGTTCAGTGAATAACTGTGTAAAGTTTTAACTTGATCCGAGAATGGGAAGTGGGAGAAAAAACATGTTTAAACTTTTTGCCAGACAGACAGACGGACAGATTGAGTTGATATAAGCTTTGTAAAACAAGTGTGGGTGGGCAAGTAATTAAGAGATTAGCTACTAAACCAATCCTAGTTCTGGAGATCTTTTGATTGTATCTAGTTCTAAATGAGTTACCTAATATCTGCTTGGGAAACTGAAAGAGATTAGACACTATGACAACTAGATTTCACTAATGTCCATCTTGGCCAGTGAAACAAATGGACTATCTTATCTCAAATAATCCTTCTGTCTAGTCGTGTGGTAAGCGCTTTGGACTGTCTCTGGTTCGAACCATAACACTAGCAACTCCCGTCTTCGTGATGGAACTTTAGGCTATGACGTCATAGACTTCAGATCTCAAGGAACATTCGAAGCATGTAAAAGATGTTGCAAACAAACAAAGTTTTTATCATCTTTTGATAAAAATAATTTAGATTTCTGTTTTGTCTTTTTGAGGGTATTAAAGGGAGCAATGAATCTCTGTATTTTTTAAATTTTTATTCAGTTTTGTCAAGATTTGTGCAGATATAATTACGTCATTGAAAAATGTCGCTGTATGCCTAAAGAATATTTGGAGATTACCGGAGACGAGAAAGTTTCCGGTTTCTGCTCTGACAACCTTAAAAGTAAGTCTGCGGACATTTTAATTCTAATCAATTAGCTTTCTACTTCTCATTGCCTTCATTATTAGTAGCTCTGGTTCTTCATTTAGTTTCTTTTATTCTGACTCACAAAAATCTTCTTTTAATTGAAGTTTTTCCCATAATTGTTGTTTCTGATGGATGTTCTGTTTCTGATTTTCACCACTGATTGATGTTCTGCCCTTGTTTGATGTTCTGTTTCTGATTGTTCTTCTTTTTCTGATTGATGTTCTGCCCTTGTTTGATGTTCTGTTCCTGTCTGTTTTCCCTTGATTGATGTTTTGTTTTTAATTACTGTTCTGTTTCTGACTGTTGTTCTGTTTCTGACTGTTGTTCTGATTCTGACTGTTGTTTTGTTTCTGACTGTTGTTCTGTTTCTGACTGCATTTGACGACATGTAACATCTAATTGTTGAACAAAGAAAATTTGATGTTTTAAATGATAATGTATACATTTTCCATCATTATTCAAAATGTTTAGTTTGCATTATAACATCCCTGCGCAATCAACTCAAAATAGTAAACATTTTCTGAGGACTATTATTACAATCACACATTTTCTCTACATGTCATCCAGTGAAGTCAATACATAACACAATCTGTCCATCAGTCAATGTATTACACTTGATGTTTGTAAAAATGTTTTCGGACTTAATACATACTGTTTTGCATGTTTCGGATGGTTTACATGTTTCGGATGTTTCTTCAGCGTTGAAGATAATTTACTTCCTAGTCGAAACCTCTCGAAGATGGATGGGAGCGGGCAGGGTTTGAACCCGAGACGACCGAACGACAGTCCTGATCCCATTGTGATGGATGTTTATCCTGTACGGAAGTCAACTGTAGATGTTTGTTAGATTTCAATCAATTACTCAGCAAGCGTTTGGGTTTCTCGTTCGGGGTGTATTCAATGTAGTTAAACAACAGCACAAAGATAACACACTTCTATTTTTAACTAGTGAAAAGATGTGGTCAACACTGATGAACAATGAATAATAAGTTTAATCCAATAAAAGGCCACAGTCAGAGTCTCTGTCAAATAGAACATGTCATTACCGAAGAGAATCCTATCACTAACTGATTTTCCAGTCTCTAACCCAAAATATCCCAAGCGTCACTAGTCCCGTTCAATATACGTCTTCAATGGTGCGTCTCTAACTAACTAATAATAGAAACTAGGTGCCTAACACTGTACGACCAAACAGCAATCCTTTAATCTTGATATGTTCTTATATATGTATATATATCTTCTGTTACGAAGAATCAATAGTAATTTTCTTCAAGTTCTTCTCAAATTATGAAAACAAATATTCAATTGTACGGAAGAAAATGTTGGTACTCGTGTGTTGCTTTCGATGTCTCTCCAGGGCTCTAAAGGAATAGGTCTCAGTACGATACCTGTCATGAAATGGGCTTCATATAGAGCAGGGGTTCTCAACCTGTGGGACGCGATCCCCTTGGGGGTCGATTGACGATTTGCCAGGGGTCGCCTAAGACCGTCGAAAATATGGACACTTATTGTCTATTCTTCTATTGCTGTATGTATGTGTGTGGGCGGGGGGGGGGAGTCGAAGCAGAGTGGGTAATTGTAAAAAAGGGTCGCCGAGCATAAAAGGTTGAGAACCGCTGATAGAGAGGTATGTTGGTCTGTAGCTTCTAACAGCCAGTACAACCAAACCGATGTAGGCGCATCAAAGTCTAAATGAAGAGCTTGACATAAACTTGAACAAACTTCCCTTTTAAATAAAACTGAGTATATATATTTTTTAGCACACAGATCTTTTTACTCCGGTATAGATATATAGATAGAAACACAAATTAAAGTGATACTTTAAACAAACAAAATATTTTTTTAAATACTTTAAAAACAACTAACCTTTTATATGACAAATAGCTTCACATTTTTTTAGCTATATCTTTCAATACTGTAAGATTATTTTCCCTTATTCCCTTTTTAACCAAATTAATTATCACTAATTGATTGATTAACGGATACATTTTTCGAATCGATTCATGTTTCGTAAGGGACAAAGAATGATTGTGCAAAGTTTCAACATCACCCGAGAAGGGGACGTTGGAGAAATAACGTGAAAAAAAATTTGTGACAGACAGACAGACCGACAGACAGACCGAGTTGATATAAGCTTTGTAACAAGAACTAGCTCACTAAAGATTCTTCACGTCGAACTGCCTTGTACCTCTTTTAAACTCTGACACATCTCTTTATTAAATTAGACCACCTTGTGATTTCATCAGAATCTATTCAGCCTACACAACCCTAAATCATCCGCTCACCTTCCTCTTGATTACACTATAAAAAAAGACTCTTACTAACGTTTGCCTGATCCTAGTTCCCTTTGACCTGATATTATGTATTTTATATTGTAACTTTTGCAGGTTATCTTTGTCAGAATGATGTGTACACTGGTGTTTATAATAATACTCTTACCTGCGACGAATGTGATGACGAATGCAGGTAAAACTTTCATCAAATTTCATTAACCATCATCAAATATTATCTATCATTTATCAACTTTCTTCAGTTATTATTCATATCAATGAATTACTTTCAGCGACATTCAACCATACATGTCATCAAAGTTCAATCATCTAGTGTCATCGATATTTAATTATCGTTAGATGTAATCAATTATTAGAAATGTTTCTACTAGCAGCTTTGAACTATTTCAACATTTAACTAGAATCAACATTTATCAACTCTTAGCCACAACCTTATCAACAATTATCAAACAACTTTGTTTCACTGTCACCATTCACAAACTCTGGAATTAAATACCAACATCTCGATACATTTCACACATTGGGCTTTCATCCAACAATAGATTATAGTCTTTTGTGGAGTTTTTGTAATCCTGAGAGAAAAAAAAAAACTATTAATTTAATAGATAGCGTTTCCTTGTATCCGATGTACAGGACAAACGAAATTTTGATATGTAATTTTTTTTAGATTACTGCATGATAATTTGAGTGCACATTGTAGTACTCCAGAATCAAGTGTTGTTTTTTTTTTTTTTTGGGGGGGGGGTTGTTTTTTTCCTCCATTTAGAGTCCTTGACCTTGTTAAATTTACCATTAAAATCCCTAATACATATATTTTATTTCTTTCATTGCTTTCCCAGCACCGAGACTTACACTTTTCGAATGACATCATCAGAATGGCCAACTTCTATACTCGGGGTGAGATTTGTGTATCTGTATATATATATATATAGTTCTGTTTCTGTTGCCAAGGGTTAACGTAGGTATCACGTGACCAGCAAAACGACCAACCACCTTTACTTTTAAGGTACCATGGGGGACGCAAAAAGATCACGAAATAAAAAATATCCGTCAATAGGATTCGAACCTGGGACCCCGGTTCGGGAACTAAGCGCTTTACCGCTCAGCCACCGCGCCTTCATAGATAGATATTGATATAGATATATATCATATAATAATGCCTCACTCACTACACACATTTTTTACCCTTAAGTTATAGGAGTACAGATTTTAAAAAATCATTGAAGCGTCAGTGAAAGATAGATAGATAGATAGATATCTGGATCTACATAAAAAGCTTGATTTGATTTTGAAATTAACTTAATTTCGTTTGACTCCAGCAAGCTCTGGTAGAATATCTCTGTAACAAAACTTCAATGACCCCCGAGAGATGTCAGAGTATGAGAAATCACACAGACGTGCAACTCAGGTAAATTATTATTATTATAGCTTTTATATAGCTCTACTTTCATGCTTATAGCATGCTCAGAGCGCTTTTGGTCCAATCTCATCCACGCTACCATTTATAATAAATAAAACACTAAACCATAACTTAAAAATAGAAAAACAAGACCTAATGAAATACTCAGAAAGACTCTCGGCCAAATATTTCAGTACATCCACTGACCTAGTCAACCAAGATAATGTTATCAATAAATGCCCAGCTGTTGTGACGTAAGATTAGAAAAAATAAAAGTTTTTGGTCTTAATCTTAACAAAATTGATTTATTAAAATTAAAACTAAAACATCCCATTCATAAATTCATAAAAGACAAGGGTAGAGCGTCTCTAATCAACTTGTCTTCGATGAACGCATTGATACGTGAAGGGCATTTAGTGTATCGTTCTTTTAAGTATTGTCGTTAATTTTTAAGATAAAGAGAGGTGGTAGGTGGAGATTGTCCAGGTCCAATGAGAAGAAAATACCCAGAAAAAATTGTAATAAGTAGAAATTATCCAGGTAAAAAATGTTCTATATAGAGAATGTCCACGTAAAAATGTTCTAGGTAGAGAATGTCCAGGTAAAAATGTTCTAGGTAGAGAATGTCCAGGTAAAAATGTTCTAGGTAGAGAATGTCCAGGTAAAAATGTTCTAGGTAGAGAATGTCCAGGTAAAAATGTTCTAGGTAGAGAATGTCCAGGTAAAAATGTTCTAGGTAGAGAATGTCCAGGTAAAAATGTTCTAGGCAGAGAATGTCCAGGTAAAAATGTTCTAGGTAGAGAATGTCCAGGTAAAAATGTTCTAGGTAGAGAATGTCCAGGTAAAAATGTTCTAGGCAGAGAATGTCCAGGTAAAAATGTTCTAGGTATAGAATGTCCAGGTAAAAATGTTCTAGGTATAGAATGTCTACGTAAAATCTGAAATGCCCATGTAAAAATGTGTTAGCTTGAGAATATCCAGGTAAAATACACCATAGAAAGGTGATTTATGATAAAAATGTATTAGAAGTCTATGAACATTTTTGCAGGTAAAAAATCGCTAGTATTATTAATGATGTCAAAATTTTCTTAGGACTTCATGGACCTCATTTACAAAGCAAGTGTTTCAAAACTTCAATGTCCCTTTAGGTCTTCTCTTTCTAAATGGATTTCAATAAAATATAAATTTCTGCATTTTTATTTTCTTTGTTTCCACTAGAGAAAATTTTGTGGCCTTAAAGAGTTTTTACGACACAATGTCAGTCGAGACGTATTCTGTCCAGCCTGCAATGAGCGTAAGTTCGAATCCATCTTGACAGTAGATAGTGTTTGAAGTATTTCATAAAACCTGATCTCACAATCATACTAACAAACATTTCCCAGGCTGACTTCTCTCTTTTTGTGGCTTTTGGCTGCTCTTTTCTGACTGTTCTTATCTGACTGCTCTTATCTGATTGTTTTTTTCTGACTGCTCTTATCTGACTGCTCTTATCTGTGGCTCTAAACGGACTGCTCTTATCTGACTGCTCTTATCTGACTGCTCTTATCTGACTGTTCTTATCTTATGGGAAGCGTGGTCAATAGGTCAAGTGCGCTTGAACTTGGCTTGGCTTGGCTACCTAGAAGGGGGCTCGAGGTTCGACACCCGACTCGGGCAGAGTTGTGTTTACTGAGCGCCTAAGGGCAGCACGGAAAACCATCTCCTAGATACACCATCCCCACCACTGGTCCACAAATGAGATTGGACTTTTATTTGACTGCTCCAACATGCGGCTCTTATTTGACTGCTCTTGTCTGTTGCGCTTATCTGACTGCTCTAAAATATGTCTTTTATCTGACTGCTCTTATCTGTGGCTCTTATCTGACTGCTTTTATCTGTGGCTCTAATTTGACTGCTCTTATCTGTGGCTCTAATCTGACTGCTCTAATCGACGGCTCTTTTAAAACTGCTCTCACGTGCGGTTCTTATCTGACACATCCGCTCTTACCATCCTGTATTTCACTCTCCACAGATCACAGATCTTCTCTGCAATGTCGGTGGTTGTCTCGGCCTGTGGCTGGGTCTGTCTGTCCTGAGTTTCTGCGAAGTCTTTCACTTCGTGGTGGAGCTTCTTCAAGCCGCACTGCAAATGTTCAGCTTATGTCCTACCAAACCAAAAATGTGACCTATATCTGTTACTGTTGAATTGGGGTTGCTTGTCCTATTTGACATTGTAGATAATGTTCACCTGTGTTGTACAAATATTTTACATATAATGATTAAAATGTATATGATGTTTTTTATTCAAAATGTCTTGCACTAAACGTAAATTGATTATTTTTTTTTACAAAGCTGATATTAACTCTGTTTAGTAAAGAAACCGAACGATGCCATTGAAACTTTACACAATTACATTTTGTACCTAACACAGCGTGATGTAGTGGAATATGATTCAACAATTTGTAAAAGAAGTATTGGTAATTAATTGCTTTGTTTAATATTGAATAAGGAAAGTAACTTTTACATTTTAGAGAGTTTTAAGTGCCCTGAGTTCTCCACCTTAGATAAGTCTAATATTTGTTAATTGTATTGCTTTCAAAAATTATGTTTTGTCTGTTAAATCAAACGAAAACATTTTTAAAAATGTATTTTGTTTTGTTTTACTGGATAGAAAGATTAAAAGTAATTTTATACATTTTTTTTAAAATCCTTGTTTCAAAGTTCAATGTTCTCTTTTTCAATTTCATCATTTTCTCCTACTCTTGCGCTCTCTTAGTCACTTCTCTCTATCTCTTTCTTTTTCTCTTTTTCTCTTTCTTTCTTTTTTTTCTCTCTTTCTTTCTTTCATTCTCTCTCTTTCTCTCTTTCTGTCTTTCTTTCTCTCTTTCTCTCTTTTTCTTTCTCTCTTTCTCTCTTTCTTTTTCTTTCTTTCTCTCTTTCTTTCTTTCTCTCTTTCTTTCTCTCTTTTTCTTTCTTTCTCTCTTTCTTTCTCTCTTTCTTTCTCTCTCTTTCTTTATTTTTTCTCTCTTTCTTTCTTTCTCTTTTTTCCTTACTTTCTTTCTATCTTTCTTTCTCTCTTTCTTTCTCTCTCTTTCTTTATTTTTTCTCTCTTTCTTTCTTTTCCTTTTTTCCTTACTTTCTTTTTATCTTTCTTTCTCTCTTTCTTTTTTTCTCTCTTTCTTTCTTTTTTCTCTCTTTCTTTCTTTCTCTTTTTTCCTTTCTTTCTTTCTTTCTTTCTCTCTTTCTTTCTTTCTCTCTTTCTTTTTTTCTCTCTTTCTTTCTTTCTCTTTTTTCCTTACTTTCTTTCTATCTTTCTTTCTCTCTTTCTTTTTTTCTCTCTTTCTTTCTTTTTTCTCTCTTTCTTTCTTTCTCTCTTTCTTTTTTCTCTCTTTCTTTCTTTCTTTCTCTCTTTCTTTTTTTCTCTCTTTCTTTCTTTTTTCTCTCTTTCTTTTTTTCTCTCTTTCTTTTTTCTCTCTTTCTTTCTTTCTTTCTCTCTTTCTTTCTTTCTCTCTTTCTTTTTTTCTCTCTTTCTTTCTTTTTTCTCTCTTTCTTTCTTTCTCTCTTTCTTTTTTCTATCTTTCTTTCTTTTTTCTCTCTTTCTTTCTTTCTCTCTTTCTTTTTTTCTCTCTTTCTTTCGTTTTCTTCATCTAGCTCTCACTAACAAGGTTTAAAGAAAAAAAAATGCACATATTAAGTTTGAAATTATACCATTGCATACATAAAGCAAGATTAAAAAATAGTTTGTGTGGAAACAAAAACTCAGAATCAACCCTCGAAGTGGTCCGCTCATGCAGCTCAAAGCTTGAGTTCACTATTTTCACCTTGAATATCAGAATCTATGAACTATAAACAATCAACGACCATAACATCACCTCCGCCAATAATAAAAAAAAAATACGTGTTAGTATCGATATCGATGGAGGCGCAGTGGCTGAGTGGTAAAGCGCTTGACTTCCGAACCGGGGACCGGGGTTCGAATCCTGGTGAAGACTGGGATTTTTAATTTCGGGATCTTTGGGCGCATCTGAGTCCACCCAGCTCTAATAGGTAATGTCCTGACATTAGTTAGGGAAAAGTAAAGGCGGTTGGTCGTTGTGCTGGCCACATGACAGCCTCGTTAACCGTAGGCCACAGAAACAGATTACCTTTACATCATCTGCTCTATAGACCACAAGGTCTGAAAGGGGAACGTTACGTTTACTTACTAGTATCGATATTGTTTCCCATATTTTTGTATTGTTAGTTCGACTGACAGTACGATACCACAGGATACAGAGATTAATTTATGTCAGTATTATTCATTTATAAAAATAGGTTGCTTAATTGATGTTATTCATTTCTATACTTATATATATATATATATATTGTAACCCTATTCGCGACGCAATAGGGTTAACTGTGTGTGATCAGCTGACATATGTGACACAGGCCAGTAATACAGTTTAGCGTGCTATATCGAAGGGCAAGGAACAGTACTGGCATGAACTTTACACGTGAATAGGACCCGGGTTATGGTCATCAGATCATAAGCCTGCGTGGACCATAGACACAGCGTGTGTAAGGCAGTGCAGTTCAAGACAGGACAGCGAGTATATATATAATAATATATATATATATATATATGTAAATATATATATATGTTACAAAGTGCCTGTTTTACCATATAACAGAAATTTTGCATCACTTGATGTTATGTACTAAAGCCACAATGAATATACTAATTGTATGAACGTAACCATTTCAGAAGTTAAAGTGTGTAGACTTTCTTCTAAGCCAGTACTAGGCCAATAGTTTTATGCAAAAGATGTTAAACGACACGGCGTGAGCTGTGGTTTTTCTAGATCAGTGATGCCCAAAATACGGCCCGCGGGCCAGAACCGGCCCGCGACGTGTTTCTATCCGGCCCGCCGAAACAAAGGGTACAAAATTCCCCTTTAAAAAAAAATAAAAATTCATGTTTACCAACGTTAGGGACTTCACTTTTTCCCTAATGGATTGTTACCATGTCCATGAACTTTGTGTTAATGAGCTAGGACTCTAGATGTAGAGTCTACTAGAAGAAAGGTAACAGATCTTTGCTATTTTGTGTAAAATGATAATAAGCCAACGTATTTGTTGTTGTTTTTTAGAAAGAAAGTGTGACTATTTTGAAAAACAACAAGAAACAAAACAAAAAACATATAAACGGCATTGCAAACAAATATGGCGGCATTCTTGATCTTGAACCGGAAACAAAAGATTATTTTAGAGACTTGAGGATTGATGGGGATATTTACCAAAAAGAGACAAGAAAATGAGTCGGTGGTAAAGCTGGCTACAATGTTCGCTCATGTTTTAAGCAGAAAAATGAAGCCATTATCAGATAAGTAAAAAAAAAAAAAACAACACCTCAAATATCTCATTAATTAATGTAAGTACTAGATCCACTTGTTTCTAATAAAATAGTTTGAGGTCAATTAAGTTTCGTTTTTGTACCTTTCCGGTGATATGGCCCGCGACACGAGTGTTGGATATTAAAATGGCCCGTAGAACGAATTAGGTTGGGCATCATTGTTCTAGACTGTAGGGAGACAGGGGGACCTTAAGAGACATTCTGTTCTAATCGCCTTGTACAATTACATGTAGAACTAACAAAACACAAAAGCAACTCTTCGGATTGATAGTCTTCACCCGATCGTTCATTTTTTCACCAATATTTCCAAAATGACTTCGGGTATACATCTTTCTGAAGGAAATTATTCCACGAGCGAGACTCTGTCACCTGGTCTGATTTCCTAATTGACAGGCCAATCTATCAATCAAAGCCTAAATGAAGAAAGTTTCCCCTTTGGTTACATCTCTTACTCTTTATATATGTTGGCACTTTATTAAAAGTGAATTGGCTTGTATAAAAGAAAACGCTTTATATAAAATCTTTTTTTTTTTTCAATTCCTCTTTTCAGCTTTCAAATTTTTCATCGGGAAAACCAGGAAACCAGAGTGGACACAGATCTCGAAGGCTGTTCAAACGATTCTCCTAGAAATTCGACAGTTTATGTATATTTGGGGAATAGAATTACTAGTCTAATGGCTAAAAATGGGATAACTCTGGTATGACCGTTATAATTTTTTCGAATTAGAATCGTCGTTAAAATTATGTTTGGTCTGGAGGTCTAGACATTCTATACCTTCAACACACGTACTGCAGCGGGTATTTCCGTTTTAATGACGTCAATGTGTCACCGTGACGTCAAAGACGCCTCAATGCATCACCCTGACCTCTAAGGGACGCCAAATATGCCGTTGTAGCATCCGTGCATTGACGTGACGTCATAGTGGACGTCCAAGTGTCACTGTGCCGTGTCAAAGTGTGATACAGATTTTCATCTTCTTCTTAAAAAAACAAAACAAAACAAAACAAACTTAAAATAGAAACAAAAGCTTCATATTGCTAGTATTTATTGTGGACCATAAATAATTTAGACATTGACTGATTAGTAGCAGAGAACAAGCTCTGTATCATTGTGTCTTAAGAATCAAATGAACCTGTGCTTATATCATATAAAATATGCAGAGAAAATATACATTTATGATTTTATAATATATGCTATGACATGTTACTGAATTATGCCCCCTCCAGACGCCAATGCTCTGATTTGTATGACATTTGTCAGTAACATATGATCTGCATAAAAGTCAATGCTCTGACTTGTGTAATGATATGTGTCAGTGATATATGTCAGTCTAGATGTAAATGTGTAAAAAAAAAAAGAGATGTCATATGTGTCAGTGATATATAGACTCTCAGCAATATATTATCTCTGCTGTCAATATCAATATTATAAAGAAAAGTAATACATGTTACTGCAAACGACCCATCCAGAAATCAGTCTAAAACAATCTAATGTAGACCTTAGCCTAAAACAGCCCCATCATGACTCTGTCCTAGACGTTTGCATTCATTAAAAATAGCAGTGTGTGGCGGGTATATTATGATAAGGCATATATTTGTTTGGTTGTCAAGACTTATAAATAATTTCAGCTGACAAAATCTGGCTAAAACAAGAAATATCTGGTGTGACTGTGTAGGTCTATTCGTGTGTCAAAACTGTTATCTTATAAGATAATAAATATTTATTCTGGGTTTCTTCCAACTAATAAGAAAAAATATTTGGTGATCTTTATTTTGACGTCATTTTCATCTTGTCCATTAGCGGTCAGGATCGAGGTCATTCTCATCTTGTCCATTAGCGGTCAGGATCGAGGTCATTCTCATCTTGTCCATTAGCGGTCAGGATCGAGGTCATTCTCATCTTGTCCATTAGCGGTCAGGATCGAGGTCATTCTCATCTTGTCCATTAGCGGTCAGGATCGAGGTCATTCTCATCTTGTCCATTAGCGGTCAGGATCGAGGTCATTCTCATCTTGTCCATTAGCGGTCAGGATCGAGGTCATTCTCATCTTGTCCATTAGCGGTCAGGATCGAGGTCATTCTCATCTTGTCCATTAGCGGTCAGGATCGAGGTCATTCTCATCTTGTCCATTAGCGGTCAGGATCGAGGTCATTCTGAAAGTAAAAAGAGACCAACAAATTCAAGTCGATGTTCCGTAATCGTTGGAACTAATGGTATATCTATAGAACACAATTGCTTCCTTTACTTCTGGGAAACACAATTGCTTCCTTTACTTCTGAGAGTATTGGATATCCCGTAGTTTACTTTCGGAATCGAGTGGCTATATGTCTTTGTATTTTGTATATTGATCCGTGTGTGGCCATGATTCCAACGTGCAGTCAAAATACTTAATCATGTGAAATAAATAATAGGTTTCCTCTTTATGAATAAAATAATTTTAAAACAGAAGTTGAAATCATACAGAAATTAAACGTACACTATATACACACACTATAAACACACACTATAAACACACACTTTAAGCACGCACTATAAACACACTCTATAAACACACACTATAAAAACTCTCTATAAACACACACTATAAACACACACTATGAACACACACTATAAACACATTCAATAAACACACACTAAATACACACACTATAAACACATACTATAAACACACACTAAAAACAGACTATAGAAACACACTATAAACACACACTATAACATAAATAATTTTAAAACAGAAGCTGAAATCATAAAGAAATTAAACGTACACTATATACACACACTATAAACACACACTATAAACACACACTATAAACACACACTATAAAAACACTCTATAAACACACACTATAAACACACTCTATAAACAAACTCTATAAACACACTCTATAAACATACTCTATAAACATACTCTATAAACACACAATATAAACACACACTATAAACAAACTCTATAAACACACACTATAAACACAATCTATAAACATACTCTATAAACAAACACTATTAACACACACTATAAACACACTATAAACACACTATATACACACACTATATACACACACTATATACACACACTCTATAAATACACTCTATAAACACACACTATGAACACTCACTATTAACACACACTATAAACACACACTATAAACACACTATATACACACACTATATACACACACTATATACACACACTCTATAAATACACTCTATAAACACACACTATTAACACACACTATATACACACACTATATACACACTATAAACACACACTATTAACACACACTATGAACACTCACTATTAACACACACTATAAACACACACTATAAACACACTATATACACACACTATATACACACACTATATACACACACTATAAATACACTCTATAAACACACACTATTAACACACACTACAAACACTAACTATAAACACACACTATGAACACACACTATAAACACACACTATAAACACACACTATAAACACACAATATAAACACACACTATGAACACACACTATAAACACAAACTATAAACACACACTATATAAGATAAGAAGAAGATATTAAACGCCTTGCTTGATATCATTCATCAGCGTCGAGTATTTTTTGCATTGTTCGCCTTTTGCCAGTGTTATTGGATGTGGTCATTTGAGTGTTACCTCCGTTCAGACTTATCTGCACTAGACACATCGAGGAGGCGCTTAACTCTTTCTCTCCGTAATTATTTACCACATTCTGGTGGAATCAACGCTGGTATCGTCAGTTAGGTGAGAAAGAATAATAAAATATACTATTACATCGACCGACTGGCGTAATTATCTTCCCTTGAAAATTAACTATGTCTAAAATACATTTCTCTAACACCAAAGAAAAACAGAAAAACAAAATTTATTAGCTTTTTTTTTTTGGGGGGGGGGGGAGGTGGTCTATTTTAATGAAAAATATGTGTCTATTTTTAGTAAAATGTTTCTTCTAGAACTATAAAAGTGTAGAAAACATTTTATTCACACACCTGATGAGGAAGAAAAAGATGATTAGAGAAAGCGTTGGGTAGACAACATAAAAGAATGGAAAGACCACAACTACAGTATACCCTACACAAGGTAAAAGACAGAGAGGAATGGAGAAAGAAGGTTGACAAATCTTGTGTGATGCCCCAACGGTCCAACAGACTAAGTCACTAAGAGATAGGTGAAGCTGATAAGATCTTGACCCGTACATCACTTGACATGCTTCGACAGTATTATGTGTCCAACTAGTTAATTGTCACAAGAGAACGTGGCTCTAACTGTATTTTGTTAAGTCATACTTTTATAATAATATTAATAATAATAATCTTTATTGTCCTTACGGAAATTTGTCTTACAATTTGTGCATTACACCAAACAAAAAAACATTATAACTATAAGAAACCAAAGTATACATTCACGCCAGACTCACTCATAATTTACATGTGACAAAGTTTATACCAGATTGTTCTTATTTAATGATTTGATTGCCAGGGGAACAAAAGAGTGTTTGTGTCTGTTTGTCTTTGCCATCGGTGTCTTGTATCTCTTTTGTGATGGTAAAATCACAAAATCCTGACACAAAGGGTGATTCTTTATTTCGAGGATCTTGTTAGCTTTTTTATAGATGTCCGTATCAAACAACAGCCCAAATGTTGTTTTTTTTTTGTTTTTTTTTTTGCCAATGATTTTACCAGCAGCATTTATGATTCTATAAAGTTTATTTTTATTTTTAATGCTCAGATTGCCATACTTTTTGTGTACCAACTGTGTACCAACCTTGTACGCATGTCTTCCAGAACGTTTGTTCCGGGGTGGTCCCGGATGTACAACTTCGTAGAATGGAATGATTGAAACAAACCAATAAATGGAAATGGAATAAATACAAGAAAATGGAATTCAAAAACTATTAGCCAACATCAAACCAAATAAAGCTTCTGGACCTGATGGTATTCCAGCTAGATTACTCAAAGAACTAAGCAATGAGCTAGCCCCAGTGTTCAAAATACTCTTTCAGGTTTCACTTAACCAGGGCAGAGTACCAAAGGACTGGAAAGAAGCTAATGTCACCCCCCTATTTAAAAAAGAAGAAAAATCTGACCCGGTAAACTACAGACCAGTATCACTTACCAGCATCACATGTAAAATCCTAGAACACATAATATGTAGCAACATCATAAACCACTTAGACAAACATAATGTCCTCACACCATACCAACATGGCTTTAGGAAATATAGATCATGTGAAACACAACTAATAGGACTAATTGATGATTTTTCAAAAGGTTTAGATAAATAGTGAACAAATAGATGCTATCTTACTAGATTTTTCTAAGGCTTTTGACAAAGTTCACCACCATAGTTTGCTTAAAAAATTAAAATATTTCGGCATTAATGGTCCACTGCATCAGTGGATTAAAGATTTCCTGATAGGGAGAGAACAAACTGTAATAATAAATGGCTCTAAATCAACACCGATAACAGTAAACTCAGGTGTACCTCAAGGAACAGTCTTGGGTTCACTACTATTTTTAATTTAATTAATGATTTACCAAATTGCATTACTTCAGGAACAAAAGTCAGATTATTTGCAGACGATTGCATAATATATAGAACAATAAAAACAACACAAGACACAGATATTTTACAAAAGAGAATTAGATGAATTACAGAAATGGGAATCAAATCGGAGCAAAATACCTAGGTGTTATAATAAATGAAAAACTGTCATGGAATCCACATATTGATGAAACTACAAAACAAATCAAACAAAGCATTAGGATTTATTAAAAGAAATTTCTATAAATCAAATAAATCAAATAAGAACATAAAACTAAAATGTTATTTAACCTTGGTTAGGCCAATAATAGAATATGCATCCTCCGTGTGGGACCCCTCAACTCAAGAAAACATTAAAAAACTGGAACAGACACAAAATAGAGCAGTGAGATTCATAACAAACGAATAGAGTAACACCTTTAGTAAAATCACTAAATTTAGAAAGCCTTCAGGACAGAAGACTCAAAAGTAAAGTAGCAATCATAAAAAACACTGAACCATAATCTTCAAATACAAAAACAAAATTTAATAAAATAATCTGAAAGACACAAAGATAAAGGCACATTCCTCGTCCCATATGCTAGGACAAATTTGTACAAACACTCCTTCTTCCCTAGTGCTATTAGAGCATGGAATGGGTTGCCTGAGCTAGCCAGGAAAACCAGTGACTTGGCTGAATTTAAGTCATTGGTTAATGTGCATGACTAAATGCATGACACGTAGGACGTAATCATCTTCTTTTTTGAAGTAACGTCTGTATTATATAAGATAAGAATTGATCGATAGTCATTTCATCTTTCATCAATACATCAAACCTGCGAAAGTTCTAAACAAGAAATATTGTATAGGTATACAGCTTGTCGTATTATTTGAATTCAAAGATTTACAGTCAGATATTTATGTATTTATTTTGGTTTAATAATCCGACACGCTCCGTTACCTTTGTATTTCATCAAAAGGAAAGATAATCGACTGATATTTCTCCAGGCCGATATTAAGCCGAGACGAGTAGTAGTCCCTGAATATTGCAAAAGCCTGTTGAAATGTCCACACACAAAAAATTACATCTTGGCGATTGTATATTTCAGATGTGTGTTTGTGTTACTAAGGTCACCCTAAGCTAAATCCTCGTGGTGTGCATTGTCCAGTGGTTCAATAGGTCACTGTGATGGTCAGAGTGTGTTGATGTAACGAAAAGGCTGGGGTAGAGACAATGGAGTATCGAGGGTGTCAGACTCCGGTGGCAGCAACACCCCCCCCCCCCTCTAAAAAACAACAACATAATTTTTGAACAGTGTACGCGTGTAGCCTATTTACATAAGAGCAGTCGTTAATACTAAATAGATGTTAATACTAAATAGTATAATTACATATATGACTCTCAGACGCACAATAATGGACAGTTTGGGTTCAGGGTGTTAAGTTTAAAGAAATGTTCTTGTTTCTCATTGTTACGTTCAGTAAAATTTAAATCTAGGTTTAGCATTTAAAAAACAAATGATCTACACAATGATATGTACAATGATATACACAATGATATACACAATGATATACACAATGATATATACAATGATATGCACAATGATATACACAATGATATGCACAATGATATATACAATGATATACACAATGATATATACAATGATATACACAATGATATACACAATGATATGTACAATGATATACACAATGATATACACAATGATATACACATCGATATACACCATGACATACACATCGATATACACCATGATATACACAATGATATACACAATGATATACACATCGATATACACCATGATATACACATCGATATACACCATGATATACACAATGATATACACAATGATATACACAATGATATACACAATAATATGCACAATGATATACTCAATGATATTCACAATAATATACACAATGATATACACAATGATATGCACAATGATCTACACAATGATATGCACAATGATCTACACAATGATATACACAATGATATATACAATGATATACACAATGATATACACAATGATATGTACAATGATATACACAATGATATACACAATGATATACACAATGATATACACAATGATATACACAATGATATACACATCGATATACACCATGACATACACATCGATATACACCATGATATACACAATGATATACACAATGATATACACATCGATATACACCATGATATACACATCGATATACACCATGATATACACAATGATATACACAATGATATACACAATGATATACACAATAATATGCACAATGATATACTCAATGATATTCACAATAATATACACAATGATATACACAATGATATGCACAATGATCTACACAATGATATGCACAATTATCTACACAATGATATATACAATGATATACACAATGATATTCACAATGATATGCACAATGATCTACACAATGATATGCACAATGATATACACAATGATATACACAATGATATACACAATGATATGCACAATGATCTACACAATGATATGCACAATGATCTACACAATGATATGCACAATGATCTACACAATGATATATACAATGATATACACAATTATATTCACTATGATATGCACAATGATTTACACAATGATATGCACAATGATCTACACAATGATATGCACAATTATATACACAATGATATACACCATGATTTGCAAAATGATATACACAATGATATACACAATGATATGCACAATGATATACACAATGATATACACAATGATATACACAATGATATGCACAATGATATACACAATGATATGCACAATGATATACACAATGATATACACAATGATATACACAATGATATATACAATAATATACAAAATGATTTGCACAATGATATGTACAATGATATACACAATGATATACACAATGATATACACAATGATATACACAATGATATACACAATGATATACACATCGATATACACCATGACATACACATCGATATACACCATGATATACACAATGATATACACAATGATATACACATCGATATACACCATGATATACACATCGATATACACCATGATATACACAATGATATACACAATGATATACACAATGATATACACAATAATATGCACAATGATATACTCAATGATATTCACAATAATATACACAATGATATACACAATGATATGCACAATGATCTACACAATGATATGCACAATTATCTACACAATGATATATACAATGATATACACAATGATATTCACAATGATATGCACAATGATCTACACAATGATATGCACAATGATATACACAATGATATACACAATGATATACACAATGATATGCACAATGATCTACACAATGATATGCACAATGATCTACACAATGATATGCACAATGATCTACACAATGATATATACAATGATATACACAATTATATTCACTATGATATGCACAATGATTTACACAATGATATGCACAATGATCTACACAATGATATGCACAATTATATACACAATGATATACACCATGATTTGCAAAATGATATACACAATGATATACACAATGATATGCACAATGATATACACAATGATATACACAATGATATACACAATGATATGCACAATGATATACACAATGATATGCACAATGATATACACAATGATATACACAATGATATACACAATGATATATACAATAATATACAAAATGATTTGCACAACGATATACACAATGATATACACTATGATATGCACAATGATATATACAATGATATACACAATGATATACACAATGATATACACATTGATATACACATCGATATACACCATGATATACACAATGATATACACAATGATATACACAATGATATACACAATGATATGCACTATGATATGTACAATGATATACTCAATGATATTCACAATGATCTTACACAATGATATACACAATGATATGCACAATGATATACACAATGATATGCACAATGATATACACAATGATATACACAATGATATATACAATGATATGCACAATGATATATACAATGATATGCACAATGATATACACAATGATATGCACAATGATATACATAATGATATACACAATGATATACACAATGATATATACAATGATATACATAATGATTTGCACAATGATATACACAATGATATACACAATGATATGCACAATGATATATACAATGATATACACAATGATGTACACAATGATATACACATCGATATACACCATGATATACACCATGATATACACAATGATATACACAATGATATACACAATGATATACACAATGATATGCACTATGATATGTACAACGATATACTCAATGATATTCACAATGATCTTACACAATGATATACACAAAGATATGCACAATGATATACACAATGATATGCACAATGATATACACAATGATATACACAATGATATATACAATGATATGCACAATGATATATACAATGATATGCACAATGATATACACAATGATATACACAATGAAATACACAATGATATACACAATGATATGCACAATGATATACACAATGATATACACAATGATATACACAATGATATACACAATGATTTGCACAATGATATACACAATGATATACACAATGATATCCACAATGATATATACAATGATATACACAATAATATACACAATGATATAGACAATGATATACACATCGATATACACCATGATATACACCATGATATACACAATGATATACACAATGATATTCACAATGATCTTACACAATGATATACACAATGATATGCACAATGATATACACAATGATATGCACAATGATATACACAATGATATACACAATGATATATACAATGATATGCACAATGATATATACAATGCTATGCACAATGATATACACAATGATATACACAATGAAATACACAATGATATACACAATGATATGCACAATGATATTCACAAGGATATATACAATGATATACACAATGATATATACAATGATATATAGAGAAAGAGAAAAAATAGATAGAATACAAAAAGAAAGAAAGATAGTAATAGAGACAAGGAGAGAGAGAGGGTGACAGAAAAAATGAGAGATAAAAATAGCGAAAGAAAGAGAAAGAAAGAAAGAAAGAGATACAGATAGAAAAAAAGAAAATAAGAGAAAGTAAGAGAGAAACAGAGTATTAATAATGACAATGAAGTGAGCGATAGAGTAATCATTGTGTTCACAATGTCTCCTCAGAAATGATTATTCATCCAACCCAACCCTACCGCATGACATAATGTGAAAGATCATACCAAACGACCATCCAGCGTTCAAATTGGATAAATTTGATCAACCAAATCCTATTCTTATCTGTTTATGTAACGCTTAATAAAATGGCTATTATTAAGGATCTTTTTTGAAAAGCTGTTACACTTTTGGTGCTGAAGGATATCCAAGTCTAAATAAGACCGCTTAGTCCAGACCAGGACAATCTCGTTACCTGGGCTTGTCCAAGTCTGATTAGAAATTGCACAAATTACTCGCGTTTTGGTGCGTCTCTCTCGATTTAAATGTCATACAATCAACAATCACAAAGAGGAGTGGCTCAACCAATGGGCATCAGGAAACAGGCAGAGCCATGTACAGAGAAATGACTACGCCTAACAAACTGGACAGTATTAACTTCCTCCCCCGTAAAGAACAATCTACAATCTTCCAACTAAGAACAGGACACACACCACTATTAAATTACCACCTGAACAAAATAAACTCCACACAACTACCCCTTTGCAGACATTGCGCCCACCCCTTTGAAACCGTAAACCATATCCTCTTTGAATACCCCTCCCTAATCCACCTTAGGCAGACCCTACTTCCACTACAGCCCAACATAACCAACACCCTGTACGGCAGTGCTGAACAACTGAAGAAAACAGCACACTTTTTTTTCCTTGGCACAGTCTGCAAAAAAGCTCACAGCTCAGCAGCAATAAAGCTGGCTAGAAGAAGAAGAAGAAGAAAATGTCATACATTTCAATACCAATATATACCAATAACCAAAATAACCACTAAATAACTACTTTCTTAATTGTCACGTTACAATTTTCATGCAGCGTTGTAGTGTCAAGAGTTTAGTAGGGTCTTCATGCTTATTTAGTCTAATACATGTGTACGATAATGACGCCAATTACAAAGTACCGTGAAGTAAAACTTCAGCTGCAAGTCTCGTCACATCTTTCTGTGTCCAGTGGTAGTATAAGTCCTTGATTGTTTTTACTGTGACTACTATTAAACACCTTTCCTGATTTCGTTTTAGCGGACCCAGAGAGGGGAAAAGCCGCTATTAATTTTGTGTGGTATGTCTGTCCTTCCGTCTGTCCAACCCGTTTAGACCTCAAACACTAGAACATAAATTTAAAATACGATACCTTGATATTTTAGATCTTGCAAAGATCTGGTGCAGAGGCTACTATTTTGTTTTCAAAAAGCGAACAATTGGATTTTTAAATTAAATATGCAACCACTTTTTTTTATGACTTTAAACCTTTTCTTTCATGAATAAATTTAGTATAACAAACCAGCTTAAGAAATTTCTTTTAGCTAATGGGAGTAATCCTTTTCATGGGGTTTAAAAAATCTCTGATGAACCGGAACCGGACAAAACCCCAGTTTATACTTTTACTCTCGCTGTCTCTCTCTGTGTCTCTGTCTCTCTCTCTCTCTGTATGTGTGTTTCTCTCACTCTGTCTCGCTTTCTCTCTGTCTCTCTCTCTGTCTCTCTGTCTTTGTATGTGTGTGTGTGCCTCTCTCTGTCTCTCTCTCTCTGTCTGTGTTTGTCTGTCTCTCATCTGTGTGTGTGTCTCTCTGTCTCTGTCTGTCTCTCTCTCTGTCTTTGTGTGTCTCTCTCTGTCTCTCTCTGTCTGTCTGTCTCTCTCTCTGTCTGTCTCTCTCTGTCTGTCTGTCTCTCTCTCTCTGTCTGTCTCTCTCTCTGTCTTTGTGTGTCTCTCTCTGTCTCTCTGTCTGTCTGTCTGTCTCTCTCTCTCTCTCTGTCTGTCTGTGTTTGTCTCTCTCTGTCTCTCTGTCTGTGTCTGTCTGTCTCTCATCTGCGTGTGTGTCTCTCTCTGTCTCTGTCTGTCTCTCTCTCTCTGTCTTTGTGTGTCTCTCTCTGTCTCTCTCTCTGTCTGTCTCTCTCTGTCTGTCTGTCTCTCTCTCTCTCTGTCTGTCTGTCTCTCTCTCTCTGCCTGTCTCTCTCTCTGTCTTTGTGTGTCTCTCTCTGCCTGTATGTCTGTCTCTCTCTCTGTCTCTCTCTCTGTCTGTCTGTCTGTCTGTCTCTCTCTCTCTGTCTGTCTGTCTGTCTCTCTCTGTCTTTGTGTGTCTCTCTCTGTCTCTCTGTCTGTCTGTCTCTCTGTCTGTCTGTCTCTCTCTCTCTCTCTGTCTGTCTGTCTCTCTCTCTCTCTGTCTGTCTGTCTCTCTCTGTCTGTCTGTCTCTCTCTCTCTGTCTGTCTGTCTCTCTCTCTCTGTCTGTCTGTCTCTCTCTCTGTCTGTCTGTCTCTCTCTCTCTGTCTCTCTCTCTCTCTCTCTCAACGAATAAAGCAATAAAGCTGTGTCTCTCTAATACTACGAAGCCCAAGAGTTCGAATTCAGGTCGTTTTCCCCGCTTTTTATTTGTTTAGTTGTATAAATGTTATTTTATTGTTAGCCATATATCTTATAAGAGCCAGACGATACTTCAAAAAAGAAGATGATTGCGTCATTGGTTAACACGCATGACTAGATGCATGACGGGTAGGACGTAATAATCTTCTTCTTTTTTTTTTTTTTTGAAGTAGCATCTGTATTTTAAAAGAGCAGATAAGATAAGATGACTTAAATTCTAAGAAGATGAGCGTGGTCGAGAGGCCAAGTACGCTTGGATGGCTGCCTGGTCGTGCGGTTTGTGCGCTGGACTGTCGTTCGGATTTATCGATGGTCGAGGGTTCAAATCCTGCCCGCTCCCATCCCCCGTCGTCCTGCGGGAGGTTTGGGACTAGGAAGTAAACTATCTTCAACTCTGAAGGAACATCCGAAACATGTCAAACATTTTACAAGCTTGAGCTTGGCTTGACTTGGCTACCTATGAGGTGGGATCGAAGTTCGACACCCGACTCGAGCAGAGTTGTGTTTACCGAGCGCCTAAGGGCAGCATGGTAGGCCTTCTCCTACTACCCCTTTCCTCCCCTTCCCCCCCCCCCCCCTATGATATTGGATAGCGCTCTGTGCATGCTATTAGCATGAAAATAGCGCTATATAATCTATAATTTAAAAGCTGCGGTTTATTTCTAACTTCCATGAGCTCGAAGATAGCTGGGAAGATAGCTGGGAAGTAGCACTCGAGCACACGTCTCCCCATGAAACAAGGTTGTTTTGGAAGACGATTTTGAGGCCTACGGACTGCATGTTCAGCTTATCGCAGTTGGAACCCTTTGGGTACTTTTATACTTTTAGTGCGATATTTAATCTCTGAGTCTATCTAGCGGCTGTAGACCAACGAGGTCGTTGATATTTGGGATTCTTTCGGGAAGATCTGTCCGTATTTCCTAAACAAAGACCAAGGGTTCCAAGAAATGTAAATGTTCTTAGTAGTGCTGTTCCATATCTTTTCATATTCTATTAAGTAAGAAGCGATCAACTAGATACATTTGTTATTACGGCACATTAAAGAGAAAGATGTACATTTATGTAACTATGATATAGTCATTTGTGAAATTAATTGATCCACAATTCAATGTACCTTTAAAAAATTTGATTCATCTTAAAATGGGTGTTTATGTTGAATAATAGTGTTGTTAATTTTTCAGCAAGTACCACAATGAAGGAAGGTAAGATAAAGACGTTTAATGATACAAGAAAGAAAACTAGGTTACGCCTTTAACCCTTAAAGTGCTGAGATGTTATACAATGAGTGTATACAAAATGGAATTACAATTCTTATGATTGGAGGCTAAAGTACCACACGCGTTTTAAGGGTTAACAATATAAAACTACAGTACCAGGTGACCAAGCCTCGCTCGGTCGAATAATTTGTTATGGAAGGATATATACCCATAGTCATTTTGGGAATAGTTTTGTAACTACGAAAATGAACGATCTGGTAAATACTATAAGTCTGAAGAGTTGCTTTTTCGTTCTGTCAGTTGTTAATGTAATTGTACACGGCGATCAGAACAGAAAGACTCATAAGTCCCCTTAATAGTATAGAAAACCACAGCTCACGTCGTAACGTTTTACATTGCATCCCTTTCCCTAAAACGATTGGGCTATAATCGACATGAAAGAAAGTCTTTGCAGTGTAACTTCTAAAATGGTTATTTTCTTACATTTAATAATGCAATAAGTATATTCATTGAGTCCTTAGTACAGGCATCACGTGATGCAAAATCTTTACGTTATAGGGTAAAACGTGGGGCCTTGTAACAAAGTAAAAAAAAAGCGCATTTTTTCCTAAGGGACTTAAAAAGATGGCGTTATTAAATTAAACCATTATGATTTATAATAAGGTTCCAGTGGTTTCCTTGTTTTCGAGGAGCTCCTGGAAATCTCCTGAAACTCATGTCCTTAAAAATAGACAAAATTGTAATTTCGGGGTGTCAATCAATATGGTAAACACCAATCCTACGCTTGATAAAAAAACGGCATCGCCAGCTTTCATTTAATAAAAATTATTTTTCTTCCATGGTTACATAATAGATCAATCTACAATAAGATGGTGCGCAAATGTTTAATTAGGTCTATTGATTCTTTAAAACTTTTTCTTGTTTGCGAAGAAAAGTCTTAGTGTACTGCTGTGAACCTAGTGACGTAAGCGGTGTCAAGTTTGTTTTTTTTTCCCTTTGGCGTCAATTTTCATCCATAAAACATTCTAGCCAAAATTAATTTTTTGATAAAGAGAAATTTTCAAAACGATATAACGGTCGACCTCGAGTTGTCCAGATGTGGCCAATGAGTTGAGATTTTTTTTTAAAGCTAGACATGGTGCTTACATGTCTTTATAACAGCGGAGAAGCCATGTTGGTGTCAACGCCACTCAAGTTGGAGCTTCAAGGCAGAGGGAATACTGGACGTGTTCGAGTAACTGGCCTGTCTATGTACGGAGCGAAACCAACTATAGAACAGAGGTTCTCAACCTTTTAAGCTCGGTGACCCCTTTTTACAATCCCCCTCTCTGCCGCGACCCCCCCCCCCAACACACACATACAGCAATAGAAGAGTAACTGGCCTATGTACGGACGTGTCCAAGTAACTGGCCTGTATATGTACGGACGTGTCCGAGTAACTGGCCTGTCTATGTACGGACGTGTCCGTGTAACTAGCCTGTCTATGTACGGACGTGTCCGAGTAACTGGCTTGTCTATGTATGGATGTGTACCTAACTAGCCTGTCTATGTATGGACGGGGATGTGGTGGCTGTGTGGTCAAGCGCTTGGCTTCCTGAGATTCAGGGTTCGAATCCTTTGTGTTTGGGAGTTTAAATTTTGCCCCCCTGAGTCCACTCAGCTTTAATAGGTACCTGACAATAGTTGAGGGAAAGTAAAGGTGTTTGATCGTTGTGCTGGCCACATAACACCTTAGTTTACTGCCCCTACAGAAACAGATAATCTTCACATCTGCCCTATGGATCGGTCGGAAAGAGGAGCTCTTAATATGGTAGTTGTATATAGTTCGAGTTTGTTACCTAGATCTTGGACGCTACAGAAACAGTAATAGAAAGTAGCCTACGCTTTAATGAACATATACACTTTAAAATAATAAACTCTTCTTTCGTGGTCTGAATTTTAATGAACTCATAAACAGCAGTGGTGTCCGGTTTTCTGTTTAAAAAAAAAACTATTCCATTTAAGTCACGGGGTAGATTTGGGAATTTCTCTGCAATCACACGAAGACTTTTGCTAATTTTTTCTCCTTGTTATGGGATAGTTATCCCCCTTGACGTTGCAAGAAACACTGACTGCTCCGTTCCAAAAAAAAAAAAGAAATCGAGACCTAGGATACTTTCCTCTACTCAAGGACTCTGGTTCCCAATTCTTTTTGCGGGCTGTGATGACGTCTATCTGTCTTGCAGTTATTGATGCTTGTCTGACTTCGACAAATTACTATAGAGATGTCTGGATTTCTTGTGCGGGTAAATTTCAATGCGATTAACCAACAAGAAAATAGACTCAAACAAAGTGAAGAAGTCAAGTCCAAAACCGTTAAACAATTCAGATGGTGGTTTTTATGCAGCAAAAAGGACACAGTCGAGGCTGTGTCGATAGATACGTGTTACCATTCAGAAATCCTATCACCAACTGACTTTATGTCTCTATGTAGCCTCTAACCCCAACTAAATCTTAACGTCACTAGTCGCGTTCATAGTCCGTCAATTTTGGTGCGTCTTTATACAAACTAAATATACTAAGTGTCTAACAGGGCATATTATAGGGATCTGCTGTTTTGGTGTTCTGTTGATTTCGTTTATAAAGTTTTTGGTAGATCAGAGGCGGCCTTAGGACTACCGCTCAGGCCCCTCGCCAAAGTGGGACCCAAAAGAGCAAATTGTTATCTAGTTTGTTTATTTTTTTTCCTGCAACATGTTTCTGAATCAGTAGTTATTGTTGCTTAAATGTGAATCAATATCAGAGGACTGGGGATCATGCAAACCAAATCCTACCTTCAGAAAGAGTACATAGTCGAACGGCCTTTAGTGCAGTACCAACGTAAGGTACTATGTTTTGAAACAGTAAGACGGACGAGGCAGTAGAGTTGGTAGTGTACTGTAGTTTGAGGGGTACTGTATATAGAGTCTACGCTTACGGCTCATGGACCCGCGTATTTACACTCGCCCTGGGCCCCGCGAATGACACTCGCACCTGGCCCAGCGAATGACACTCACACCTGGCCCCTGCCGCCTCTGTGGTTGATCAGCTTCCAATAGCCTCCAAACCTATTTAGCTCTCCATTTATACCTTTTTTAAAGTCAGTTGCTTCCCTTTGTTTTTTTCACCACATCGCTAACAGAGGTTTAAGTTGCTTTGAAAGCTTGCGTTGTAATCTCAAGTTGAATCCAATTAGGTAATGAAAAAGTCTATTCTTTATAAGAAAAAAAGAGCTTATCTAAAGGGGCAGAACTCCGTCCTTAATACTATATCCACCAACAATGTACAAGCTATTTTCCTTATTGGATATCAAGCAAAATTAATTCATTACAAATAGTTGATTGACTAATTGATTATTTTTTAAATTTATTCGTGTTTAAAAGTATCGACGTAATCGGAGAAGGCGAGAGGGTGAAATAGCATTAACAATTATTTAAGGAGAATAAACCCAACATTTTGAGCCATATCTGTGAATTCTAAAGTATAAGTTTCTTTGTTGCTATTAAACAAAATAAAAAATCACCAGTAATTAATTGCCTAATTGGTTACTCTTTTTTTTCATTGATTCGTTTCCAGTCAATGTCGATGAATAATTGTGCGAAGTTTCAGCTTGATTCTAGAATGGGTGTGGGAGAAATAACGTGTATAAACTTTTTACCACACAGACAGACAGACGGACAGACAGAGTGAGTTGATATAAACTTTGTAAAAAAAATGGAGCTCGATTTGTTCAGTGCCTCATTTCATTAAGGAGCGAAACAAACTATAGAACAGAGGTTCTCAACCTTTTAAGCTCGGTGACCCCTTTTTACAATCCCCCTCTCTGCCGCGACCCCCCCCCCCCAACACACACATACAGCAATAGAAGAGTAGACAATAACAATCCTTGTTTTCGATGGTCTTAGGCGACCCCTGGCAAATCGTCAATCGACCCCCAAGGGGGTCGCGACCCACGGGTTGAAAACCCCTGCTATAGAAGAAGATAAAATGTGTAAACAGTCAAACATATAAACATGCCCCCAGGCAATACTCTCACACACACACACATATAAACGCTATAACAATGCAATACTTGTCAACGTTGACCCAGTGAAGTCCAGTAGCGATAGTGACCAGGTCAACAGTTCCAGTTTCTATCATATTCAAGTCTTCAGCCAGACCAACAAACGAAGTTAAATTCGGTACATCTTTAGGTAAGTTTTGTAACTGGTCCTCGCTTACATCTGCACCAACTACCTGTTGAGAGTATACAACTATATCATAATACTTTTAAAAAATAAACAAAGCTTGTATTAAGTGTGATTGTATTAATTGGTTTCGATCAGTCATGTAGTTCAATTAGTAATAGATCTGGATTACGATAATTAATTTGTGCAATTAAAAATATTGTTACGATACCTCTATTCTAGTCACTACTTCATGGTGGATGGACGGACAGCTGGTCTCAAAAATGGCTCTAAATATTTTCCTACAAATTTAACAGTTGATGTATAGCGCTGAGAAAAGAATTCCTAGCTCGTTGGCTACATGGGGAAAACTCTAGTTTGACCGTTATAATTTTTCAAAATAAAAATAAATAAATTTAAATTTGGCTAGAGACTAAATGTAGGTCTAGATTCTAGGTCCTACTTCGGTTTTGAAAGGACTATCGCGTTCAAGAATTTCCGCATGTAAGGCTCTATTGTTTCAAGAGTTTAATAAATTAGTGTTAGGAATATTTTGCGCAAGGTCTTCCAAGTCTAGATCTAAAGGCTTATCATTGGAATATTTAAAAGTGTACTAGATCTATAAATTTGGATGGCTGCCTGGTCGTGCGGTTTGCGCGCTGGACTGTCGTTCAGATTTATCGATGGTCCAGGGTTCAAACCCTGCCCGCTCCCACCCCCCGTCGTCCTGTGGGAGGTTTGGACTAGGAAGTAATTATCTTCAACTCTGAAGGAACATTCGAAACATGTAAAACATTTTACAAACATTCGCTGAACCAGAATTATTTCTTTGCGGCCATTATAGGGTGACAACGTAGAACAAATGTTTTAAAATCTAATATTCATTAATTTTGAAGAGAAAAACAAGTGCTCAATAAGCTGCATAAAGGAGGTATTGTCTTTGTTTTAAAAAACTAGTATATTTGATGTTTTTCTAGTTACCAATTGTTTTTGTGTAGTGCATTTTCAAGCTTTTAGCTTTCTCAATTCGCTTTGATCCTATCACATATCTCAGGGGTTCTCAACCTGTGGGTCGCGACCCCTTTGGGGGTCGATTGACGATTTGCCATGGGTCGCCAAAGACCATCGAAAAAATGGATTGTTTTTGTCTATTCTTCTATTGCTGTGTGTATTTGGGGGGGGGGGGTCGCGGCAGAGTGGGGGATTGTAAAAAGGGGTCGCCGAGCATAAAAGGTTGAGAACCACTGACATATCTGGACCAGTTGGGAAAAGGGGTGGGTGGGTAGAATGGGGTTTCTGGTCGTATGTTATCGTGATCAATACATTAAAGACATTAAAAATAAACCAGCACGACTGGAATTCAAACTCAGGGATCAAGCCTCCTCAGTGTGATTTATTTAATTCATACCTTCACATCTGTCAAGTACAGTTTCTTTCCATTAGAGAAATGCCTGCACTGAAGACCTTCACCCCAACGATATTTTCAAACATGTATACCCACCAGTGATACAGAGAAAACAGCAGAACTTACTTGTCTAAACAGCTTGGTCAGGGGGATAGTGGACTGCCCGGTACCACAGCAGACATCCACAGCCAGTTCATGGCCGCTGGTTTTGACTTGCTTGTGATACGACATAATGATATCGAACATTTCTGGAGGGTAGCCAGGCCTGTGCGCAGCGTAATGTTGCGCCGTTTGTTGACCTTTATAAAGAGATCGTGCTTCCATATCTGTTTCCAGTCGACGGTGAGAAAATATTTCTACGAAATAAAAAAAAATTGTTTCATTAAAAAAAGTATCAATCTTTTTTTAATCTTCTTTTTTTTCAATTTTCTTTTTTTTTTAATTTAATTTTTTTTTATTTTCTTTTTTAATTTTAATTTTTTTTTTTAATTTTCTTTTTTTTTAATTTTCTTTCTGCGAAACACCACTCAGAAAACCGTATGCGTTATTAAGAAAATTTACATCTACATCATCATCATCATTGGCCTCCTTCAGTCGTAGAACGACCATGGTTCATCTCAGAGCACACTTCCTCATGTGGCTGTGGAGCCCTATTTTGGAGAGACACTCCCGTCCACAGATAGCGCAGGTTAAGGTGGCTTTCGCATTGGTGGTAGAGGAGCTGGCCATTTTTCGGATTGTACGGGTTGTTTTTTTTCCTGAGCTGAGACCCATGTACTTTCACTGTCCATAGCTTTCTTGGTCACTGTCTCTCTCCGTCTGTAGAGCTAGGTCTTCCCAAGCTTCAGGAGTTGGACTGCTTGTCAGAGGCAGTTTGAGACTCATGCCATTGGAAGCACTTTATAGGCAATGATGGGCTTAAGACCATTACCACTTCCGAACCTTTGCGAACCTTACATCTACATAAAAGTGAAAAGTCCTACCTTTTATTTTGGGATCTAAAGTTGTTGACTGTGAAGACCCCATTTGCTTGAGAGCGTCTTTCTATCTGGTAGAAATATTTAAAACTTGACCCTTAAAAAAATGAAATTTTAAGAAATATCAAAGACCACGACAAGAAGAAATGAGAAGATTCTACTGCCGCACTTGTTACACCATAAGGAAAGGACAATACACTCAATACTATATGGCATGTAACATCTATTAATAGCTGCACTAAGGTGCTAAGGCAGCGGTTCTCAACCTTTTAAGCTCGGCGACCCCTTTTTACAATCCACCACTCTGCCGCTACCCCCCCCACACACACACACAGAAATAGAAGAGTAGACAATAACAATCCATATTTTCGATCGTCTTAGGCGACCCCTGGCAAATCGTCAATCGATCCCCAAGGGGGCCGCGACCCACAGGTTGAGATCCCCTGTACTAAGGTAATTAAGAGTAGAAGGTGAAGAATATAGGGCGAAACATAGGCAGACCCAAATGGGGGCTCGAACCACTGACCCCGACCCGGCGCCTTTGCCAGGTACCAAACTAACATCCACTTTCCCTATCCCACCCTCTTAAAAAAAAAGTAGGGCAGTTATTTGGTCCTGCACTACCACCCAGGGCCACGTGATTACACGCCCCCACCCAAAGCCCACCTACGTTCTAATCCATAATAGTCGCCACAAACAATTCCATATTTAGGGTCAAAACAGAGCGAGGCTTCTTCCGAAGACAAAGAAAGGCTTTAATTTAAATTGGATTTATTTCTGTATAATAGTACTACAGTATGACAATTTGCCAACTGCCGTAGCAGTAGTAGTAGTAATAGTAAAAGTAAAGTAAGGTTCCCCTTTCAGACCTTGGTTTATGGGCAGATGATGTAAAGGTCATCTGATTCTGTGGCCTACGGTTAACGAGGGTGTCACGTGGCCAGCACAACGACCTACCGCCTTTACTATTCCCTAACCAATGTCAGGTACCCATTAGAGCTGGGTGGAGTCGATGAAAGTGCGAGCCAACTGCAACCTATGCAGTGACTGTAATTGGCCTACATTGAACTTTCAATGTATGGCGACATGTATATTCATTAAGACACGTTCTAAAAAAGGTTTTACCTAATTCCAATAGGTATCACATTTAAAGGTGACAATATGAGAATGGGCAGTTAATGTCACACTTAAAAGGACCGTATCTATGTCTATAATTTGAAAGTAAATTCCCTCCCCTTGTTTATGTTATTTCTATATTTACATTTAGAAATGAGGTGACTATTAAAAAGTACAATTCCAGGCCTAGATGTTTTTTGTTTTTTTTAGTATGCCATTTTGGGGAAAATGGCATTGTAGAGTCTTAACGCTAATTGTCGTTAATGGCTAAATACATATCTTAATAATATCAGTGGCGTAGCTCATGGTTTGTAAGAACCATAAATGACACTCTAAAAATGTAGAAGAACAGAGATTTCGGGAGCGCTCTCTCTACAATTTTATGGAAAGTAGTAAGCATCATTTTCCAGACAAGCGTAAAAAGGGTCAAAGAAAGACTATGATTAAAAAGTTTTTCCCTTAGGGTATAAGCCGCTCCATTTCGCCGCTTCTATTTTGCCGCTTCTATTTTCCCGCTTCCATTTTGCTGCTTCTATTTTCCCGCTTCCATTTTGCCGCTTCTATTTTCCCGCTTCCATTTTGCCGCTTCCATTTTGCCGCTTCCATTTTGCCGCTTCCATTTTGCCGCTTCTATTTTCCCGCTTCCATTTTCCCGCTTCCATTTTGCCGCTTCTATTTTCCCGCTTCCATTTTGCCGCTTCCATTTTGCCGCTTCCATTTTGCCGCATCCATTTTCCCGCTTCCATTTTGCCGCTTCCATTTAGCCGCTAACGAGTACTGTGTCCAGGATTTTTCCAAAATGTTTCCACGAGGGCACGAGTTGAATAGAGATATTGCTAAGAAAAACAACAACTAGTTTTTTTTTTAAACATCTGCCTAATTTGCTTTTAGAAAATATGCCTCAAAATATTTTTCAGATTTAAGGAAAATGGCATGAACCCATTGGCGTAGCTAGGGGTTTTGGGGGCCGGAAGGCTTGACCTCTTTAGAGATCTGCATTTTTACATTCGACATCATGACATAATATTTCGAACATTCATTTGTGTCCCCCCCCCCTCAAGTGAGGGCCCGGGGGAGTTTAAAATTCAATTCCACTCCCCTCACCCTAGCTTCGCCAATGCATGAACCATGTTCTCGAAAACGGCTCTAGTGATTATTTTATCTCATATCCGCAGTCTCTTCGCAACTAAAGAAGCCGATACATATATAATTATAGCTCGCTTACGTGTGTTGACGCCTCACGGACGCCTCACGGACGCCTCATTCTCTAATGAGAAGAAAGCGAAAGAGGGCAAAACAGTATGAAACTTCCGGTGGCCATCTTGAAAAAATACGTGAATAAAATGTTGTTGTGCATATATGATGAGAGGCGCGGTGGCTGAGTGGTAAAATACTTGGCTTCCGAACCGACAGGCCCCGGGTTCGAATCCTGGTGAAGACTGGGATTTTTTTTAATTTCGGGATCTTTGGGCGCCTCTGAGTCGGAGCTCTAATAGGTACCTGATGTTAAAGGTCGGTGCGCTGGCCTCTTTAATTGTGGGTCACAGAAAAAAATGACCTTTACATCATCTGCCCTACAGATAGCAATGTTTGAAAGGTGGGAATTTTACTTTTCGATATATGATGACTAAATTTGACTTAATTCGCTATTGTCCTTCTCAATACTAAGGGTGGGGGGTCAACCATCATATATTTTTTTTTAAATCCTGGCCTAAGAGTACATTTGGACATTCCCAGTTGAACTAGATCACAGGGTCACTGGTAAATAAGTAGTGACCTACTTTTTTTTGTTTTACAATCGCGTAATGGGATGCCTTGAAATACAAGCACGTATAAGCCTATGCTCTCATTTTAAGAGTCACGTGTCACGTACACGCCCATGGTAATGTTGAGACAACTGTACATTATAAAATGAGTGAATAAAATTGACAGGATCAACGTCTAATCTTTCGACTCAGGACCGGACACAACAGAATGCGACAACACATGTACCGGAAGCTCAAAATTGGAACCAGTGAAATCTGCCCGTGTGGAGTATCACCAGAGAATGCCGACCACATCTTCCAAAACTACTCTCTTTACCAAGAGGCCCGTAAAAGACATTGGCCCCAAATCACCCTAATAGAAAGAAAACTATATGGAGAGCTCCCTGATTTGGAAACCACTGTGCAGTTCATCTCATGTATTGGTCTAGTCATCTGAACGCTCCAACAGTTCATCTCATGTATTGGTCTAGTCATCTGAACGCTCCAACAGTTCATCTCATGTATTGGGCTAGTCATCTGAACACTCCAACATAACAATGAGAACGAAGAAGAAGAACTAAATTGAACTATTCGACTGTTGAAAGCGTTTCCGTAATTTCTTAATTCCTTCGTGATACTGTGCACCTTATGGTCAATTTTTAAGGTTAGAGCGCTTGGTTTCAGAACTGGTCCCTGGTTCAAATCCTGGTGAAGACTGGGATTTCTAATTTCGGGATCTTGAGGGCGCCTCTCAGTCTACCCGGCTTTAATGGGTACCTGACATTAGTTGAAGCATAGTAAAGGCGTTTTCTCGTAGTTAATTTGTGCTGGCCACATGACACCCTCGTTAACCGTAGACCACAGAAACAGATGACATTTCCATTATATGCCTTATAGATCGCAAGGTCTAAAAGGGGAACTTTAATTTACTTATGGTCATTATAGAAGTTATTACGACAAAGAGCTAGTATATTTGTAAGTCTATGAAACTGTGCATGCGAGAGCAAAAGAAACGAAGCTAACTTAGTCAATAGAGAAACAACAGAAAGGCTGTCCTATCAGCTAGCTCTAAAACGTGGTCGAGAGGCTAAGTGCGCTTGAACTTGGCTTGGCTTGGCTACCTAGAAGGAGGCTCGAGGTTCGACACCCGACTCGGGCAGAGTTGCGTTTACTGATCTCCTAAAGGCAGCACGGAAAACCAACTCCTAGATACCCCCTCCCCTCCACGAATGAGATTGGACCAAAAGCGCTCTGAGCATGCTATAAGCATGATAGTAGCGCTATATAAAAGCTATAATTATGCACTGTGACAAACTCTGCCGCTTCAGAATTGGCTTGATCAGACACACCCGATTCTGCCCCATCTCAAGACGAAACCAAAACCAGTGACTCATCTGGGAGCCATATCCATTGTGTTTCGAGACCATATCCATTGTGTTCCATAACTTCTTGATCTCCGAGTTGAGGTTGAAATATTTTGTATTTGTTTTTTATATTTCAGTTTTCCTATTTTCTATTTTCAGTTTTCTTTCTGAACGAGACAGATTGACGTCACTCAAAGGTCGCGGGATACACATCTGAGAACAAAAGAAAATCCGCTGCCGAGGACAGACGCAGACGGCGAAAAGAAAATTTTTATCGACTAACGGCGGACAATGGTTATGCTTGCCTTGAATGTGGCGAATTATGTAGGCTACGCAGCCTCGGGAAAAACTGCATTTCTGATTAATCCTCGGACTCGAAGACAAGTCTTATTATGGAATGGTCATTGGAATGGCGATGTCGTTGATAGATTATTTTTTAATAAACCGTAGATCAGGTTGATTAAAACCCACCGTTTTAATAGGCCTATCCCACAGTGGCGTAGCTAGGGTGGGGGGACGAGGGGCCCTAATTCGAAAGTCCTCCAGGGCCACCACTTGAAAGGGGGCATTTACATTAAATATCAAGTGCTACGCCACTGCCATGTTATCTTCGATTCACCTGGAGTCAAAGATACTACAAAGAAATAATCTAGATAATGCACTGAAAGCACGACGTGAGGCGCTATAATACACTCGTGAATTATCTCGCCAATAACCAGCGGTATTCTTCATTAAAATAGTGTTGATGATTATTTTTTGTTAATTTTACTTATATATTGCACTGATTTGAATTTAGACTTATATATTTATTAAGTGCATTAAAATGTAAAATGTTTTACATGTTTCGGATGTTCCTTCAGAGTTGAAGATAATTACATCCTAGTCCAAACCTCCCGCAGGACGACGGGGGATGGGAGCGGGCAGGGTTTGAACCCGGGACCATCGATAAATCTGAACGACAGTCCAGCGTGCAAACCGCACGACCAGGCAGCCATCCATTATCTCGTGATGCGATGTCAAATGTCCAAATACAGGGGCCCCGAAAAAGGTCAAGCCCCCAAAATCCCTAGCTATTAAGTAATCGTTTGACTAGAGACCTGTTGTGGCGAATATTTGTCATACGGAGGAGTATTTCCTTTGAATTAAGTATGTGACACAGTCACATATTGGTAAATTAATTTTGCCACTTGGTTATGGCGACCTAGTCCTAGGTATGGAAGACAGGCTGTGAGGAAAAATTGTGTTCTGCAGAGCTTTGGCATTTTCATTTGGAAAATTTGACTAGTAACAATAAGAAATATTTAAAAAATAAGATTTTATTTAAGTGACTATGATTTAAGAGAAGGTGGATGATGATATGAATATTGTTTATGATGACTATAGATTTAAAATGAAATAATATAATTAAACTAGAAGAATTAGATCTAGTCTCACATGCCCAATTGTGAAGTGTTTATTCATTGTTTCACATTCATAGTCTGACAATTAAAAGGTGGATTATAAATAGTGAAAATATCAGTTAATAAGTCTCATAACGCCTTTTCCATTCTAGAAAAATTATAGTGAAATGTATCAATTCTGAAATGTCGTAATGGAAGGTGCTAATTCTAAACCTAGTCAAATGAAAAGTTTTTTTTGTTTTTTTTTAGACATACATGCAACATAGGGTTTTAGTCATTTTAGCTGTTGTTAGCTTTGAATAGATTAACCAAAACTGTACAATTTATGGATAAGGGCCGGCCTAAGGTAATTTGAGGCCCTAGGCAAAGCAAATTTGGGAACCCCGAAAGAAATAAGTATACAACGAAAAAAGAAAATCGACCAATTTAATAACAACAAATATAAATATATATATCAAAATCAATCAATATGTTTTTAACACATCTTTCATTGCTAATTGAAAATGAGCGTAAGTCTCGAACTTTCCAATCGAAGCAGATATTCTGCTAGCTCTCCACTGAATTGCTTAAACCTGCCCATGTTCATGACTTTTTGCTTCAAAAAATAAACTTTATAGAATCCTAAATGCTGCTGGTAAAATCATTGGCAAAAAAAAAAAAACCCATTTGGGGCAGTTGTTTGAGACAAACATCTATAAAAAAAAAAGCTAACAAGATCCTCGAAATAAAGAATCACCCTTTGTGTCAGGATTTTGTGATTTTTACCATCTCAAAGAAGATACAAGACACCGATGGCAAAGACAAACAGACACAAACACTCTTTTGTTCCCCTGGCAATCAAATCATTAAATAAGAACAGCCTGATATAAACTTTGTCACATGTAAATTATGAGTGAGTCTGGTGTGAATGTACACTTTGGTTTTCTTATAGTTATAATGTTTTTTGTTTGGTGTAATGCACAAATTGTAAGACAAATTTCCATATTTACTATAAAGATTATTATTAAATTAGTCGATTCATTGACCACTTCTTCTAAATCCATCCGATTTTCCTTTGTCTTTTGGTGCACAGGACTCATAATAACGACTGGACATTTTCACCAAAAGCTCTTCTAATCTATTGGTAGCCTAACAAATCTAAGCTTTCGTTAATAAAGTCATGGTAAAAAAACTTAGAGTTAGTCTAGCAGACAGAGATGCACTAGATCTTTGCTTTGAGACATGTTACACGTTTCGCGGTTGTTTCTCTATATTTAATTTAGATCTATGCGAGGCCCCCACCAATCGGAAGCCCTAGGCAGCTGCCTAGATTACCTATGCCTAATGCCAGCCCTGTCTGGGTTATGTTGTTATGGCGATGTTATGATATCTTTTTTAGTGAGCTAAAAAGGTGGTCTACTTAACTTTCCTTGGCTGACATAGAAGAGAGCACCTGGTTGCATGCGGCCTCAGAACGACACAGCTAGAGGTCACTCACGAAGGCCGGGGGATACACATTTGAGACCAAAAGAAAATCTGCTGCCAAGGACAAACGCAGACGGCGAAAAAGAAAATCTAAATTGACCGCCTGCGGACAATGGCTATGCTTGCCCTGGATGTGGCAAAATATGTAGGTCACAGGTGGGACTGCGCAGCCACGTGAAATTCTGCATTCCGCACTAATCTTCGGACTCGAAGACAAGTCTTATTATGGAATGGTCATTGGAATGGCGATGTCGTTGATAGATTATTTTTTAATAAACAGTAGATCAGGTTGATTAAAACCCACCGTTTTAATAGGCCTATCCCACAGTGGCGTAGCTAGGGTGGGGGGACGAGGGGTCCTAATTCGAAAGTCCTCCAGGGCCACCACTTGAAGGGGGGCATTTACATTAAATATCAAGTGCTACGCCACTGCCATGCTATCTTCGATTCGCCTGGAGTCAAAGATACTACAAAGAAATAATCTAGATATTGCACTGAAAGCACGACGTGAGGCGCTATAATGCACTCGTGAATTATCTCGCCAATAACCAGCGGTATTATTCATTAAAATAGTGTTGATGATTATTTTTTGTTAATTTCACTTATATATTGCACTGATTTGAATTTAGACTTATATATTTATTAAGTGCATTAAAATGTAAAATGTTTTACATGTTTCGGATGTTCCTTCAGAGTTGAAGATAATTACTTCCTAGTCCAAACCTCCCGCAGGACGACGGGGGATGGGAGCGGGCAGGGTTTGAACCCGGGACCATCGATAAATCTGAACGACAGTCCAGCGTGCAAACCGCACGACCAGGCAGCCATCCATTATCTCGTGATGCGATGTCAAATGTCCAAATACAGGGGCCCCGAAAAAGGTCAAGCCCCCAAAATCCATAGCTACGACACAGCTATCGCAGCATATTAAGTAATCGTTTGATTAGAGACCTGTTGTGGCGAATATTTGTCATACGGAGGAGTATTTCCTTTGAATTAAGTATGTGACACAGTCACATATTGGTAAATTAATTTTGCCACTTGGTTATGGCGACCTAGTCCTAGGTATGGAAGACAGGCTGTGAGGAAAAATTGTGTTCTGCAGAGCTTTGGCATTTTCATTTGGAAAATTTGACTAGTAACAATAAGAAATATTTAAAAAATAAGATTTTATTTAAGTGACTATGATTTAAGAGAAGGTGGATGATGATATGAATATTGTTTATGATGACTATAGATTTAAAATGAAATAATATAATTAAACTAGAAGAATTAGATCTAGTCTCACATGCCCAATTGTGAAGTGTTTATTCATTGTTTCACATTCATAGTCTGACAATTAAAAGGTGGATTATAAATAGTGAAAATATCAGTTAATAAGTCTCATAACGCCTTTTCCATTCTAGAAAAATTATAGTGAAATGTATCAATTCTGAAATGTCGTAATGGAAGGTGCTAATTCTAAACCTAGTCAAATGAAAAGTTTTTTTTGTTTTTTTTTAGACATACATGCAACATAGGGTTTTAGTCATTTTAGCTGTTGTTAGCTTTGAATAGATTAACCAAAACTGTACAATTTATGGATAAGGGCCGGCCTAAGGTAATTTGAGGCCCTAGGCAAAGCAAATTTGGGAACCCCGAAAGAAATAAGTATACAACGAAAAAAGAAAATCGACCAATTTAATAACAACAAATATAAATATATATATCAAAATCAATCAATATGTTTTTAACACATCTTTCATTGCTAATTGAAAATGAGCGTAAGTCTCGAACTTTCCAATCGAAGCAGATATTCTGCTAGCTCTCCACTGAATTGCTTAAACCTGCCCATGTTCATGACTTTTTGCTTCAAAAAATAAACTTTATAGAATCCTAAATGCTGCTGGTAAAATCATTGGCAAAAAAAAAAAAACCCATTTGGGGCAGTTGTTTGAGACAAACATCTATAAAAAAAAAAGCTAACAAGATCCTCGAAATAAAGAATCACCCTTTGTGTCAGGATTTTGTGATTTTTACCATCTCAAAGAAGATACAAGACACCGATGGCAAAGACAAACAGACACAAACACTCTTTTGTTCCCCTGGCAATCAAATCATTAAATAAGAACAGCCTGATATAAACTTTGTCACATGTAAATTATGAGTGAGTCTGGTGTGAATGTACACTTTGGTTTTCTTATAGTTATAATGTTTTTTGTTTGGTGTAATGCACAAATTGTAAGACAAATTTCCATATTTACTATAAAGATTATTATTAAATTAGTCGATTCATTGACCACTTCTTCTAAATCCATCCGATTTTCCTTTGTCTTTTGGTGCACAGGACTCATAATAACGACTGGACATTTTCACCAAAAGCTCTTCTAATCTATTGGTAGCCTAACAAATCTAAGCTTTCGTTAATAAAGTCATGGTAAAAAAACTTAGAGTTAGTCTAGCAGACAGAGATGCACTAGATCTTTGCTTTGAGACATGTTACACGTTTCGCGGTTGTTTCTCTATATTTAATTTAGATCTATGCGAGGCCCCCACCAATCGGAAGCCCTAGGCAGCTGCCTAGATTACCTATGCCTAATGCCAGCCCTGTCTGGGTTATGTTGTTATGGCGATGTTATGATATCTTTTTTAGTGAGCTAAAAAGGTGGTCTACTTAACTTTCCTTGGCTGACATAGAAGAGAGCACCTGGTTGCATGCGGCCTCAGAACGACACAGCTAGAGGTCACTCACGAAGGCCGGGGGATACACATTTGAGACCAAAAGAAAATCTGCTGCCAAGGACAAACGCAGACGGCGAAAAAGAAAATCTAAATTGACCGCCTGCGGACAATGGCTATGCTTGCCCTGGATGTGGCAAAATATGTAGGTCACAGGTGGGACTGCGCAGCCACGTGAAATTCTGCATTCCGCACTAATCTTCGGACTCGAAGACTAGCCTTATTATTATTATGATATTGATAAGATAATGTTATAACGGTCTTATGATAGTTATAAGCCCATATATTAAAGTACTGATTCACGGAAGATGTCTTTCCATGGAGGCTGGACGCAGATCTCGAATACTGCTCTAACAGTTTTCTTGTGACTTTAACAGTTGTTGTATATCGTTGAGAAAAGAATAACTAGCTCGTTGGCCACATTGCGAAAACTCTAGTTAGACCGTTATAATTTTTCAAAGTAAAAAAATAAATAAATGTAAATTCGGCTAGAGACTTACAAATCTAGACCTAGACTGACTAGAGACAACATGGCGCAGTCATCAGTATTATGGTAATTATGCCATAACATTTTTATTGAAGTTTATAAGCTTTGCTTATATTTGTACGTCAATCTAATATCTTCCCAACAAGGTCTGAAAGGGGTACCTTACTTAATATATATTAAATCCAGGGGCGGACTGGGTGTCAAAATCGGCCCTGGCATTTCTATAAAATTCGGCCCACAAATTCTCTATCATGTGATGGGCATCCATGTCTAGGTGTATCGGTCCTTAAAAAATCATTGTTAAGTTTGATAATGTATCGATATGCATGCATACAGTGAACTCTATATCATAATAAGCAATATAGCGTCTTTTTAAATCAGCAATTACGTATGCCCTAAAAAGATGAAGCCTACTAGTAGCACTGTCTACATTCTACATTTTATTTTCGGAAAATGTGTTTGAGTATTACACTGTAATTTCTGTGAAAGACTTTTTGTTTAAACATGACGCTCAGTGGGCCTTTTATAAAAAAAAAAAATAACATAATAAGGATATTATAAAACCTTTAACAACTTGATATGCGCCATAGTGACTTCGATCAGGCCATTTCGGTGGCCCTACCGGCCCATTTGGGTACAGGCCCACAGGGCATTTGCCCAAATGCCCATATAGCCAGTCCGCCCCTGATTAAATCTACATTCTAGATCTAAATCTAGGTCAGAACTTAAAATAAGGTCTAGTTTTAGACCTTGATGTCCATATAATAAAGATAATGATGATAATGAATAAATAATCGGATATAAGTATGTCCTCCCCGCTGGCCGATTCAGAAGATGCGGACATTCTACTTTAAAGTAATTACGCAGTCGACGGTGTCACGAGGTCGATTTTTTTTTATTGTTATTATTATTTTACTATATTTGAAGTTTAATGATGCAGGTATTGATTTTTTTCAAAGATATTTTTTATATGTTTAACTGGGAGTCGAACACTTAGTGAGGTTCAGAGCGTGCATGAGGTTTGCGGGACAAGTTCTCCGACAAAATGAACTACGCATACCAAGAGTTGCGATGGCATGGGAGGTCAATACGAGGTAAGCGCAAACAGGGACGTCCTCGTATTACTTGGCGACACACCTTCATGGAGGACCTCAGAGCAGCGGACACCAGGTGGGAGGACGCTTCAGACATTGCCAGTGACGGATCTTTGTGGAGACAGCTTGCCGCCCAATGCGCCGAACGGCACGGGAGAACCTAAGTCTAAGTAAGTCTTGTTAAAATATATAAAATAATTACACAGTTACATAAAATTTGGTCGAAATTGGTTGACTACTCTCAAGGTTATAACAGGAAGGTTTTAAAGCTTCTTCATTCCAGCTTCCATAAGGGTCACGTGTCACCAAGACGTACAACGAAGCTTAATTCATCAGTCTCAGATTGTGTGTGGGTGTGAGTGTGCGTGCGTGTGATGTGCGTGTGTTATGTGTATGTTATTCTTGGTTTGTACATCGTTATGTTACAGCACTCCTGACGAGGTGGACAATTGCAGACGAACTGAGTTTCCATTTGTTTAGATAATAAAGTAATCTTATTCTATTTTATCCTATAGTGTTATTACAGGGCTATGATAGTGTTATGATGTGGTAATAATTAAAATGACTGTAATAGTGAATGGTCGCACTAATCAGGGATGGCCTAAGGCAAAGGCAAACTATGCAACCAACTAAGGCCTACGATTGTTGTGGGCTTCGAGAAATATATCCTTTTAGCACTAGAGAGAATATAGCGAGACTTGTGTTCAATTTTTTATTGGTGTAGTAGACTAGGTTTTAAATAAATTGCATAATTTATTTTTTCATGCTGTATATTTTTATTTTTCTAAATCATTTGGGGACACCAATTTTACTTCGCCCAGGGCTTCTAAAATTATAATTATCTAGGGCCGGCCCTGCACTAATGCCCTACTCAAGGAAGGTTATAGTTGCTGGCGTGCTGAAGTCGGATGTCCTTAAAGTGAGCTTATATACTTCTTCAAAGTCTTTCTGACTTCTTTTGAAAACAAAACGCAAAACAAACATGAAATAGTCATGTTGCTTTGGGGCGCGGTTGTCGAGTGGTTAAGCGATTGGCCTCCGAACCCAAGGTCCTGTGTTCAAATGTCGGTGAAGACTGGAATTTTAATTTTCGGGATTTTTTAGAGCGCCCCTGAGTCCACCCAACTATAGTGGGTACCTGACTTTAGCTGGGGAAGTCAAGACGGTTGGTCGTTGTGCTGACCAAATGACACCCTCCTAGTTTACTGTTGGCCATATGTTTCAAATGGACACATAGATGTGCAACATGAATACAGTGAGTACGCAATGTTAAAAAACAATGCAATCCATACAAAAATAACTTCTATATATTTAAAGATGTTACTTCAAAATATAATTATAAATCGCCTCGTTATTAAATATAAAGTTTTGGTTATACATCTCATTATCATTTTATAATATAACAGAAAGGGAAGCGTGGTCGAGAGGCCAAGTGTCTTGGCTACCTAGAAGGGGGCTCGAGGTTCGACACTCGACTCGGGCAGAGTTGTGTTTACTGAGCGCCTAAAGGAAAAATCAACTCCTAGATACCCCCCCCCCAACTGGTCCACAGACGAGATTGGACCAAAGCGCTCTGAGCATGCTATAAGCATGAAAGTAGCGCTATAAAAGGCTATAAATATATATTAACCAAAGCAGAGTTACTTAGGCTAAGGAACGATAATTATAATAATAAGTAGTAGATTTTAATAGCCCTGATCTGCTGTTCATTGATAAAAAAGAAAAACCGCTACCATTATTGTCATCGCCGTACCACTGTCTCATAATATAAGAAAAACTGAAATGGATGAACAAAGATAATATGGGAACCTGGGCTTGAAGATTAAACTTTTATGGAAGTTATCCAAAATAACAATATACACTTTGTCGTATCAACTGTGGGGATAATAACATCTGAACTCATAGATACTCACAAGGTCCTTAACAATCCTAGAAACATTCTCGCTGCCTGACAGAGGGCGGTACTGTGCAGACCTGCCACATCATCAGAAAATTAGTCAGATGACAGACACTTATAAAGAAAAGAACCTCGACCCTGGCAGTGCCAGAGAGCTAATACTCATTCGTTTCTAACATAATAATAATAACAATAAAGATAATAATACTAGTAATAATAATAATTTCTATTATCCGTGAGGAAATCTGTTTTACATTTGTGCATTTAAAATACTAATACATAATGATGGTAAATGATTTATACGATAGCACACAAAATCTACAATCTTTTCATTATTGGCTCGCCGCATAGTAAGGAATAGTAAAAAAAAAAAAGGGGGGGGGCATCGGCATCATCATCATCATCATCATCATCTCATCTATGCCTGTAGTCCCTTCTGTTGCATAGGCCACCAACCAGCTTCCTCCTGGCATCTCGGTTGTGGGCGAGTCTCTCCAACTGTCCCCACGTCTTGCCCATCTGTTTGGCATCTGCCGAAAGGGGGGGGATGCTAAACTAAAAGTTGAGAACCGCTGTCTTAATTAATAAGATTTTATTTTCTTATTCTCTGCTTTGTTCACGCTCCTTCTGCTTGAGAATCTGAGCTTCGTCAAACTGAGAGGTCACAAAAGGTCGAATCACAACATTCCAGGACTAACCCTTCTATAGACAACGAATTGAAGTCTTTCCAAAATCGATGTGTTCTAAGCTTGTTGGAGAGAACAACGCTGAAACATAGCCCGTGACATTAACAAGCGAGAATAAAGCTGAAACATAGCCCGTGACATTAACTAGCGAGAATAAAGCTGAAACATAGCCCGTGACATTAACAAGCTGGCGCCTGGATTTGACAAACCTTGAGAAAACCAACAACCAGTTGTAAGGCACTTAGAAAAGAGACTTAGAGACGCACTATAGTTGAACGCGACATTTACTATCGTCACGGATAGTGGTGTTTAGTTTGTTTAAGTTAGTAATGTCCAGTTGGTGTTAGGACTTCAAGGTGACAACATCTTATTACGGACACAGACTCGGACTGTGGCCTTTACGTATTAAACTGCATTAAGTGTCTAACGGTCTGGACTTTAAGAGTCTTTTCAACTTGTTAATGTGCAGGTCTTGATCATAAGTACTTTAAACACATCTAATAAATAAAATAAATAAATTATGGCTTTTATATAGCGCTACTTTCATGCTTATAGCATGCTCAGAGCGCTTAGGTCCAATCTCAGTTGTGGACCAGTGGGGGGGGGGGGAAAGGGTATATAGGAGTTGGTTTTCTGTGCTGCCTTCTGACGCTCAGTAAACACAACTCTGCCCGAGTTGGGTGTCGAACCTCATAGGTTGCCAAGCCAAACCAAGTCCAAGCGTTCTTAACCTCTCGACCACGCTTCCTACACACACCCGTACAAGAAACTCAAACATCTGAGTAATCTGTTGAAGTCAACCATCATACAACTACAAAAACACCATGTCATGTCACACAATATAATAAGGCACTTGATTGGAATCCGCAGGGAAAGTGACCTTAATATTTTTGGTGGGCGTCGGTCATCAGCGAAGCAGAAGAAAGTTGCACAGTACCGAGTTGGGTGAAGAGGTGGGGTGGAGAGGTAGGGTGACGCCTGAATGATTCCTTGGGGGTTCGCAGGAAAAAGTCAATAAACCAAGTATAAACTCAAGAAACGGCTAAGATTTATATAGCTATAGTTTACCTATCTTTCAAGATGGCTTAGTGAAATGTGATACATTGTCTGTTGGTTGAAATACTATATTATTAAATGCTTACATAAACACTAAAAAAACATAACAAAACTCGAAAAAACAAATTGCCCAAAGATTATATATGTGTGTGAAAATGTGAAATATAAGCATAAATAGTGGACTTGTAAACACAACTCAAATAGATATAACTAACCGTACTCGACCCAAAGCTCGAAATTAGAAGTATGACCAGAATAACGTAAATGAAATCATTATGTATAATTCAATTCATACAACAGTTTAGCATGAGGCAAAATATGTAGGTTACAGCTTGGGCAACCATGACATACTGCACTCCTTCTTAAAGCGTATGACGCGCTGTTGAGAGGCGTAAACCGTTTGGTTACCTGTCAAGGGGGCCTGGGTCCGTAACCCAAATTAATCTGATTTCTGTGAGCTGAGCGCTTTAAAGCAGTACGGAAATATTCTTCAAACACACCCCCCTCCCTCACTGGTCCGCAAAAGAGAATCTTATCTTATAAATTACAGACGTTACTTTCAAAGAAAAGATAATTACGTCCTACTAATATTATGTGTCAATGTAGTCAAGCATGTTAATCAATAACCCATTCCATTCTCTAATGGCACTAGGGAAGAAGGAGCACTTGTGTGCACTTGTTCTAGCGTATGGACTAAGAAATGTTCTTCTAACTTTGAGTCTTTCTGAGTATTTTATTAGGTCTTGTTTTTCTATTTGTAAGTTATGGTTTAGTGTTTTATGTATTATAAATGGAAGCGTGATCGAGAGGCCAAGTGCGCTTGAACTTGGCTTGGCTTGGCTACCTAGAAGGGGGCTCGAGGTTTGACACCCGACTCGGGCAGATTTCTGTTTACTGAACCCTAACCCGGAAAACCAACTCCTAGATACCCCCTCCACCCCACTGGTCCACGAAAGAGATTGGACCAAAAAGCGCTCTGAGCATGCTATAAGCATGAAAGTAGCGCTATATAAAAGCTATAATAATTATAGCTACTTTACTTTTTATTCTTCTGTCCTGAAGTGTCTCTAAGCTCAGTGATTTTACTAATGGTGTCACTCTAATCAAATTTGAATATTCGTTTGTTATAAATTTCACTGCTCTATTTTGTATTTGTTCTAGTTTCTTTGTGTTTTCTTGAGTTGAAGGTCAGATCGCACAAAACATGCAATAAGCATGAAATATGAAGGATGGCTGTCTAGTCGTGCGGTTTGCGCTCTGGACTATCCTTCGGTCCTTTTGATTGTCCAGGGTTCAAACCCTGCCCGCTGCCATCCCCCGTTTACCTGCGGAAGGCTTGGACTAGGAAGTAGATCATCTTCAACTACGGAGACACATTAGAAGCAGGTCGAACATTTTACCAATTACCAATCATGGGCTCTGTAAAATCAATAAAACTGTTACGAGCTGATGGGACTCTTAATTATGTACAAACAAACTTATATATATAGGAGATGATGAATACTTTAATGTTGAGATATCATTAATAATATATCAATAATAACTTAGTTCACATTATTCCATCTTAGATTCTTCTCTCTCTCTAACCCTTAATAATAATCATTTTATTTATAAAGCGCTGTTAACAAACAAAATGTAGGCTCAAGGCGCTGTAATAACATTACAAACACAAACACGACAGCTAAAATGACAGTTAATCTAAAAAAGTTTTAAATAAATAGGTCTTAATGTTCTTCTTAAAAGTGGTTTGGCATGTTGTATGTCTGAAATCAATGGGAAGTGAGTTCCAAACCTTTTGTCCGTGCACTGAAAAAGCCCGCAGACCGTAGCTTTTGAGGGAGAAACGTGGCACCACTAGAAGCGTTGAGTCCATTGAGCGCAGGGCTCTCTGAGGGACATATGGAGTTATCAGTGCGCTAAGGTACAAGGGCATCTCATTGTTATATATACACTGATGACAAAGTGTGGCCAATGGTGCATGCGCAAGAGCGTAGTAGCAGAATCTCGTCTTGTTTTTCTAAGTACTATTCGAGCGGCGTTGTTCTGTATACGTTGCAGTTTAGCTATTTTGTCATCAGCTCTACCTGCTAGCACGGCGTTACAGTAGTCAAGGCGGGAGAGTATGAATGCCACAGCTAGCGTTTTTGTTGACTCCGTTGTTAAATATGGTCGGACCTGGCCTAATCTACGCAGCTGCAGATAAAGACCTTTGCAGAGCTGACTTATGCGTGGATCGAAAGATAGTGTTGAGTCGAAGAAAACTCCAAGATTCCGCACTACATGGACATAAGGAACCCTAACCCTTTCAACACGCATTCGCACCATTCCACATTCACTCTCTGCTGCGCACGTAACAAAAATCACATCTTGGAACTCGAATACAAGCTGCATAATTAATGTGCTTACATGTACTTACGAAAATCTGAAGACCAAGTTGAATACAAATCACACAATTTTACATTAATTCAGATATTAATCTTTGACTTTCTTTAATGATTTAAAGTAAATAATAAAGCAAGAAAAAGCGTATAATCTATATCTAGGTCATCTAGAACAATACAATCCAGAGATTCTGTAGAAATATTGCAACCCAAAGCAGTTCAAAGCTAGTGAGAGTCAGAGATCTCATTTTCTACCGAGTACTAAGAAATAATCTTTGGTGACATTCATCGTGTCATTGTCATCTTTACAATCAGCTGTTAGGATTGATTTCATTCTGAAAGTAGAACAGAGATTGGCAGTTTTAATCTGATACAAGCAATTCAATGTGGGGCATTTTCATAATTGGAAGTCAAACTAGAAACAAAACGTACGTGGTGTACCGGTGTACAGAATAAGGAAGTAATGAGCTTCGCATTTCATAAAGCAACGTAGAATTTAAAATTCGAAGTTTTCCCTATTGTAATTTTTTGTTCCCTTGTAAGCAACTATAAGTCCAGAGTTCTTTTAATCTTTTTTTTTTCAATATTGTGTTAAGTTATTTCCGAATATCTCCTAAATCATTTCCCTTTCCTTTTCTTACGCCTTCGCTAAAGTTTCATTATAACACCACTACATTTCTCTTCGTCGCTTTTTTTCTTTATTTTAATACTATTTTATTATTTTAAGAATATTTGTACAATGCTATTGTATTTTTGTTGTTGTTTTAATACAATTAAAAAGTTAAAACAGGTTGTAGATTAAATCCCTGGCCTAAGATGCATTTATCTATAAAAATATCTATAACTTTTGCCAATAAACTGCAAAAATTGACTTAGACTCTATCCTTCTCTACCCAGAAGAAATGATGAAAATAACATAGAGTAGAATAAATGAGAATTGGACCAGCTCACATCCCAATTAAAAGAAAAAGGACGCCTATTATAAGCTATCTCGACATGACCAATGCATAATTTTTCGACCGGACACAACAGAAGGAGACAACATATGTTCCAGAAGCTTAAAGTCGGGACGAGCGAAACCTGCCCTTGTGGAGCATCGCCAGAGAATGCTGACCATGTCCTTCAAAGCTGCATACTATATCAAGAGGCCCGAGCAAGACTTTGGTCCCAAAACCCTTCTATAGAAGAAAAACTATACGGAGAACTGCCTGATCTGGAAACCACTGCGCGGTTCATCTCAGATGTAGGATTACTGATCTGAACCCTCCGACATACGAAATGAGATGGAAGAAGGCTTAGAACTGAAGTTATGACATTCATACCTCAATAATTCCCACTCTACAAATTACCAACAAATAATATATAGCAACAAGACCTTCTAGTGACACAGACCTTGCTCGTATTTCCTCCAGAACGTCAGTTCCAGGATGGTCTTGATAGTAAAGTTTCGTGGTATGGAAGGACTGGATAAAACCAATAAACTGGTCCAGGGTCATTTCAACTTTCATGGTCACATCGCACCTGTAAATGTCAAGAATGAACATCAGTTTGAAATTAAAAGATGTATCGCCTCGGCTTATCACTTTAACATTGTTGCTGACAGTCGTTGACTTATAGCACCAAACAGGGGCGGACTGGGTGTCAAAATCGGCCCTGGCATTTCTATAAAATTCGGCCCACAAATTCTCTATCATGTGATGGGCATCCATTTCTAGGTGTATCGGTCCTTAAAAATCATTGTTAAGTTTGATAATGTATCGATATGCATGCATACAGTGAACTATATATCTTAATAAGCAATATAGAGTCTTTTTAAATCAGCAATTACGTATGCCCTAAAATGATGAAGCCTTCTAGTAGCACTGTCTACATTTTATTTTCGGAAAATGTGTTCGATTAAAATAGTATTACACTGCAATGTCTGTGAAAGATTTTTTTTAAACACGACGCTCAAAGGGCCTTTTATAAAAATAATGATAATAACATAATAAGAATATTATAAAACCTTTGACAACTTGATATGTGCCATAGTGACTTCGATCAGGCCATTTCGGTGGCCATACCGGCCCATTTGGGTACCGGCCCATCGGGCATTTTCCCCAATATAGCCAGTCCGTCCCTGGCACTAAACTGCTGATAGACAACTAAGCTGCTTAAAGGTATATTATATGTTGAACTATAGAACTTGTTAGAACTTGTTAGAACTTGTTAGAATTTGTTAGAACTTGTTAGAACTTGTAATAACTTGTATAACTTTTTTGTGAACAAAACTAGATAGAACTTTTAATACAATATAGACAAGTTCAACTTGAGATGAAATAAACTGATAGTTAAAATAAATCTACTTTTCACTAAAAAAAACAACACTTTACACTTTGGCATCCATTAGTCATCTGGTGTACTTACCACAGCTTACTACAGCGCGATTGTATCATTCTACAAGACTAACATTAAATGAATGCTCCCTCTCTACAATTAACAATAAATACTCCCTTTCTTGTTCACCTAGGAAACATACACACACACTCCATATCACATATATACACACAAACATTTCCACATTTTTTTTTTGTCCAAATGTCTTCGTTACCTTCTTAGGTCAGTGAAAGGAAAGATAATCGACTTATATTTCTCTATGCCTATCAGAAGCCGAGAAGAGTAGTATTCCTTGAATATTGCTAAAACCTGGTAGAATATAAAATCAATTGTTTTAAGTACATCTTAAGAAAAATCGTTTTGATACCCCCCAACCCCGACCTTAAAAATTTTTTTTTATCAAACTGGGCATCATTTCAAACAAGAAAAGCTTTATAAAAATACTTTTTAAATAAAAGAGGAAAGCTTGTACTAAGTGTATCACATGGCACGACGGCCCTTATATATCAGATTTTTAAATAGATTTAGACTAACAATAATAAATCTATGTGATATAGAAATATTTTTTTAGCAACTGTTTTTGTTTAGCGCAATTTCATTCTTTTAGCGTTCTCAATACGCTATGATCCTATCACTTGTCTGGACAACTTGGGAAGGGGTGGGGTGGGGTGGGGGGAGAACGAACGGGGTATCTGTGACTAATTATTTTTTAAATGTATTTTTAAAAAAAACGACCTGAATTCGAACTTATCGGCTAAACCAGTGTTTCTCAAACTGTGTTCCGCGGAATCCTGGTGTTAGAGGCCTGAATAAGTTTTCTACATAATACTGATATAATTAACTAGTAGGCCACCACGTGAATTAAACTCTCTAAAAAAAATAAGCAAAAAGTGTTCCGCTAAATACTCAGAATGTGCGAAGTGTTCCGTTAAGAAATAAGTTTGGAACCACTGGGCTAAACCGTTCTCAGGCTTCTCAAGACAACGCGATAACCACTCTGCTAGCGAAGAGTCAATGAACATGAGAGATTGTATAGTTATCTATTGTTTCTATTTCACTAAGTCTCAGGTGACAACCTAATATGAAGGGAACTAATTCAGCTTATACCACAATTCAGTGAAGTATAATTTCTTTCCATTGTTTGAGATACCAAACAAAATAATTTAATAAAAATAGCTAATTAACTGATTGGTTTATTTTTTTGCGGCCCTCGAAAGGGGAAAAGACGCTATTAGTTTTTAGTGGAATGTCCGTCCATCCGTCCCGTTTAGATCTCGTAAACTAGAAAAGATAGTGAAATCCGACATCATAATATTTTAACCATTCAAGTTCTGATGCAACCGCTACTTTCGTCCTTTCTGAAAGCGCAAAATCTAATTTTTAAAATCACTTATGCAAGCAGTTTTTTCATAAGAATACACCACTTTTACAACTATTCACTATTAATAGTAACAAATACGGGAAGCTCTTTAGTAGGGGCCCAAGGATACTACATTAATTAACACATTTATGCAAATGGTTTTAGATTTCTTGTCAAAAAATATTAATTTTTTTTTACATTTGTATTGCTATGTTAAGTAAGTTCTTTCATACAATATGTGGATTCCATGACAGTTTTTCAGTTATTATAACACCTAGGTATTTCGCGTTTTTAGTCTGTGTTACTGGTTTACCATGAATAAGATAAGTGGAATTAATTTGTTTTAGTTTTTTTTTTTGTTACTCTTAATAATTGACATTTTTCTGGGTGGAAAGACATGCTCCAATTTGATTCCCATTTCTGTAATTCATTTAATTCTCTTTGTAAAATGTCTGTATCTTGTGTTGTTTTTATTGTTCTATATATTATGCAATCGTCTGCGAATAATCTGACTTTTGTTCCTGAACTAATGCAATTTGGTAAATCATTCATGTAAATTAAAAACAGTAGTGGACCTAAGACTGTTCCTTGAGCTACGCCTGAGTTTACTGTTAATGGTGTTGATTTAGAGCCATTTACTGTTATATTTTGTTCTCTCCCCATCAGAAACTTTAATACCTGACGGTAGTATTTGTTTACTTCCGGGTCGTCGAATTGGTCCATGGTCCAGGTGTAGGCTGCGAAGGTTCCTCCAGGTTTTAGGACACGTTTGATTTCTTGCAAACACCTGAAAATACAAGCAAACTATTTTTAAAACAACATTTTTTAAAGAACAAAGCTTATCTTAAGGAAAGAACTCTGCACTTACAACTATATCACTCAATGTTGTAGTCGTTATCTCCCTTATTCGATATCAAACAAAGGAATGAAATTACCAATAATTAATTGACTAATTGGTTAATTTTAGAATTGATTCATGTTTTGTTAGGTAAAATAAATAATTGTTTGAAGTTTCAACTCGATCCGAGAATGGACTTTGAAGAAATTAAGTGTTCAACTATCTAAGGGGATAAAACCCTACATATTTAGCCATAAATGTGAATACTGAAGGATTAGTTTCCATTGTTGGTATTAAACATGTAATTAATTTCCAGTACTTAATTGACTAATTTTTAATTTGATATTTTATTGATTCATGTCGTGTGAATAAGTTTCAGCTTGATCCGAGAAAAAGTGCGAGAGAAATAACGTGTACAAACTTTTTGCCAGACAGACAGACATGCAGACAGACAGAGTGAGATGATACAACCTTTGCACTGAAATTGGGATGAGCTAACTAACGACAAAGAGAATACAACAAAAGAATCAATACCTATGATGCAGACGTACGGTCGTGGGCCATAAAAAGTTCCCCTTTCTGACCTTGAGGCCTATAGGGCAGACGATGTAAAGGTCATCTGTTTCTGTGGCCCACGGTTAACGTGGGTGTCATGTGGCCATCACAACGACCAACCACCTTTACGTTTCCCAAACTAATGTCAGGTATTCATTACAGCTTTGTGGACTCAGAGGCGCTCGAAGATCCCGAAATTAAAAAGCGCCCAGTCTTCACCAGGTTTCGAACCCCGGTCCCCGGTTCGGAAGCCAAGCGCTTTACCGCTCAGCCACCGCGCCTCCTCCTGGGGGACATATTTGACCCAAAAAACACGTTGTACTTTCTTTCCACCAAACTTTTACCCACAGTGAGGAATGAAGTCTCCGAGTTGTAGTGTCATCGGACATTTCCGGATGTTGTTGACTTGACTGCTGGTAGACAACTAAACCACTGCATGTATTTTAAATCTATATTTTAATTTATAAAACTTGAAAAAAAACAAAAAAAACTTGTATAACTTCTTTGTGAACCATAATTAATATATTGCCCCCATAGTATCGACAAACTTTAACTTGAGATGAAATGAATATTTTAAACAAATCTAACTCTAAAATCTATGAAAGTAATACTTTTCTATGTTGACCCAGTGAAGTCCAGTGGCGATCGTAACAAGGTCAACAGTTCCAGATTCTATCATGCTCAGGTCTTCAGCAAGACCAACAATTGCAGTTAAATTTGGTATATCTTTAGGTAAGTTTTGAATCTGGTCCTCGCTGATATCCACACCAACCACCTGAAATATATACCATTTATTGCTTTGTTGATATTGTTTCATTGTGTGTTTGTCGTTTTTGTTTTATTGTTGTTTTTATAGGTGTTTTAAAATTATTGGAAACAAAATTATTTTTTTTAAGGATTGTCTTGACAAAGAACTGTTTAGTACTAGTCGATTGGCCCGTCCACTTTAAAAATAATAATTGTAGCTTTTATATAGCGCTACTTTCAGGCTTATATCATGCTCAGAGCGCTTTTATATTTACTTTTATATTCACATTCACATTTATATTCACATTCACATTTATATTCACATTCACATTTATATTCACATTCACATTTTATATTCACATTCACATTTATATTCACATTCACATTTATATTCACAATCTCATTTGTGGACCAGTGGGGGGGGGGGGGTATCTAGGAGTTGGTTTTCCGTGCTGCCTTTAAGCGCTCAGTAAACACAACTCTGCTAGTCGGGTGTCGAACCTTGAGCCCCTTTCATAGGTAGCTAGGACAAGCCAAGCTCTAGTCCCTCGACCACGACTCCCACAGATTCTTTTACAGTTGAGAACGAATCATAAGAAAAACATGATAAATTTCAGTCTGAATTTTAAAACAAATAAATAAAAAAAAAAAATTCTTTAATCGATTCCTACTCTTTATAGCAGATAGTAGACTATCATTACTTATTCTTATTAATTATTGTAATGCTTCATTACTGCAACAAAAAAAAAAAGTATTTTCAGTGAGCTTTGGTTAATCAAGTTCTTCTATTAAAAAGATGAGCTAATGATTTTTACAAGGGGCTGGAGCTTAAAGCCACACAAGATGGTGTACAAAATATTCATGTTCATCTTTTTTTATTTGTTCAAATCTTTACTAAAAAAATTAAGTCGAGTGTGATAACTCACCCTGAAACCGTGTTAATATAAAATAAGTAAGCCAAATTTAAATTTAAGATGAAAATAATTTGAAATATTCTAACTGTCAAACCAGAGTTTTCGCAGTGTAGCCAATCAAATAGTTATTTTGTTTCCACAAAGAAACATTAACTGTCAAATTTTCTAAACAATATCAATAAGCCGATTTTTTAAAAAAAACCGTCAGTCATTTTCAGTTTCCTACTATTTCTAGGTTTTTGAACCCATGAAGAAAAAGAAGGATTTTTAAAAATACAAAATATTAATTCTTAGGCTAAAGTGTTGACAATTACTTTGCTAAATAGTTTAATCAGGGGTAGAGTGGACTGTCCAGCACCACAGCAGACATCTACGGCCAGATCGTGACAGTTGGACTTGACTTCGTTGTGATACGACATGATTGTATCAAAGATTTCTGGAGGGTAGCCAGGCCTGTGGTCAGCGTAGTGTTTGGCCATCTCTTGACCTTTATATAGGGAACGGATCTCTTTATCTGTTTGTGGTCCGCTCGGGGTGAAGAGTTCTGAAACATCATTCACAAAAATGAACGTGAGATCAAGTTGCATTTACATTTATAGCTACATTCACATTCACATGTATATTCACATTCACATGTATATTCACATTCACATGTATATTCACATTCACATGTATATTCACATTCACATGTATATTCACATTCACATTCACATTTATATTCACATTCACATTTATATTCACATTCACATTTATATTCACATTCACATTTATATTCACATTTATATTCACATTCACATTTATATTCACATATATATTCACATTTGAATTTACATTCACATTTTAAAAGTGGACAAGTGATAAAACTGCGTGAGGTCTTTCAACACAAATGTCTCAGCAAAGTCAGAAAATTGTAGAAGACAACCGCCTCCCGCTCAATCCTAATTCCGTCAAGTCGTCACGAAGAGGAGGATTTTATGCATAAAGAATGGAACTGAAAATTCGTTGTTGTTTTTTTTCTGTCAGTCTGTATAAGCGCTACTTGTTGACCAGGAACTACCGTAGGGAACTAGACGAGAGTGTGTTGTCACTCAATGAACTCAGCACGTGAAATGTTGTTGTTTTTTTAATTAGAAGAATTAAAAGAGTTCTTGTAATCGCAACCAGTTTCAAATAACGCTCAATAAAGTAGTCTTAGTTTTAGAGTCACTAAAAAAAAACAACTAAAAATAAAGAGGAAAATAGAAAAGCTTACATCTAGATTAAATCTCGCATTTTTTTCAGTTGTTTTATTACATACAATTATAAACGACTTTGCCAAATTCCCTACCTCTTATCTCCGGATCCAAATATGATGAAGACGAGGTCCCCATTAGTTCAGAATGTAGTTTTAATTCTTGTGAAATATGAAATCTTCACCTGCAAATGTTTAATTGGTAAAATTCAAACATACTTCTTTTACAAGGTATAGAGTTTGAATTTTCTAGATGAGTTTACATACAGGTTGATTCAGAAAGAATCATCACGCATTTATTCACTTCGAAAGCATTGTAGTATACTGTATTATTGGTCATTTCATACAAGAGTTATCATCCTTGGGTGTCAAATTCAACTTGACACATTTTAATTTTTCTTTCTAAGAAAATCAGTTGATAATTAACCATAAAATTGCCGACTACTCAGCAGAAGATGTTTTGACCTTGCTTTCTGGCCTGCCAGGTCTCCCCCTCCCCCCCCCCCCCCTTCAATTTCAATTAGTGCGGGGTGCGTTAAAGACAATTGTTGTTCTATTGTTTCCTGTAAATAACAAATGACATGAAAGAACAAATAACCGGTGCATTCAACTCTGAAGAGAGTTGAAGAGAAAGTGTCATATCGGCTTGTGATGTTGTCACGTGACGCAGTTGGTTTTCACATTGTGCACTTCTAAAAAATGACCTAAACACGAAGTTATATAAAACTGCTATGACCAGCTAGGGATGAATTGTTTGTTTGTATTTTTTGAAATATAGTGCAATGGTTTTAGGGGGCATTCCTTTTTAATCAACCTGTATTGTACGATTTATTAATAAGGCAATGTTTTCAATTCCTGGGTTTAAGAATGGATGCATTATTCCACAGGACTAACCAGACCCAGGTGCGAGCTGCATATTTCTTTTCGTCGACTGAGCCTTTTTTAAAAATATTTTTTCAGGAGCTTTACTTTGAATAGGGTAGTTTCTACAAATCAAGAACATAAAACTAAAATGTTATTTTTCCTTGGTTAGGCCAATAATAGAATATGCATCCTCTTTTTGAGACCCCTCAACTCAAAAAAACATTAAGAAACTGGAACATACACTAAATAGAGCAGTGAGATTCATAACAAACGAATATTCACATTTGACTAGAGTAACACATTTAGTAAAATCACTAAATTTAGAAAGCCTTCATGAGAGAAGACCCAAGTGTAGCAATTATACATAAAATACTGAACCATATTCTACAAAAGCAAAACCTAACAAGATTACAAAGAGAGTTTGTGTTATCACACAAACTCAGAGGCGGCCCCCATCAAATTCACTATTTTTTTAATCTTTTTTAAGAAATTGGCGTTATTTTTCACATAAAAGTAGACAGTGCAAAACGTCGTCTTTGATAAGACTTCTTACTCTTCTGGAATAAGCAGAGTAGCGTTAAGTGATCACCTAAGATCAGCATGGAAACCTCGCGATACAGGTGAACTGATTACCTACCTTTATTGATTTTTACGCAAATGTAAAATCCCAATGTTAATTACATTTATTCAATTAATAATAGCGCTAAAAAAAATCAGAAAGAGACAAAGATAAAAGCACATTCCTCGTTCCATATGCTAGGACAAATTTGTACAAATGCTGCTTCTTCCCTAGTGCTATTAGAGCATGGAATGGGTTGCCTGAGCTAGCCAGGAAAACCAGTGACTTGGCAGAATTGAGGTCATTAGTTCGCATGCCTGACTAAATTGACTTAGGAACATGCGTAGGACGTAATCATCCTCTTCTTTGAAGTAACGTCTGTAATTTAGAAGGTAAAATTGTGTCACCTTTGAGTTGAGTGGGAAAGCGCTTGGCTTCTGAACCGTTGAGTCTCGGGATCAAATCTGATTGAAAACTAAGAATTTGTATTTAGATTCACGATCTATGGGACAGAGATGATGTAAAGGTCATCTGTATCTATGGCCCACGGTTAACAAGGATGTCATGTGGCCAGCACAACGAGCTACCGCCTTTACCTTTCCCTAAGTAATGTCAAGTTATAAAAAGAAATAGAAAAAATCAAATTCATATTTTATTCTCTGTATTTAATACATATTTAACATTCCTCGTTCCATATGCTAGGAGAAATTTGTACAAACGCTCCTTCTTCCATAGCGCTATTAGAGCATGGAATGGGTTGGCCTGAGCTAGCCAGGATAACCAGTGACTTGGAGGAGTTTAGGTTAATATGCATGACTAAATGCATGGCGCGTAGGACGTAATCATCTTCTTCTTTTTTTTTTTTTAAGTAACGTCTGTATCATATAAGATAAGTAGAATTTAATGTATATATTTAATATTTTTAATATTTATTTAATATTTTGTAAGTTATATCTGGAAAAAACAAGCATTGATTTTACCTTTCGTTGTATGTATCACAACTTGTGCGATGGCAGTCGCGTGCCACTCACTTTCTTTTGCACAAGTTTGGTTCTGTTTTATAACTGGCATTTCTTTTTTATTTCAAGTCACGATACAGATGAATAAAATTAGAACTTTCTCAATCGACATGCAACACAGTTTTGATGTGTCTTCTTTGACAACTGACGGAGCGTAAATCTAAAGCAGTGGTTCCCAAACGTTTTAGTCTCGTAGACCCCTTGCCATGTTTTCCAGTTTTCGGTAGACCCCCCTGCATTTTTTGTAAGATTCATCAACCTCAAATGTGTTTTTCTCTGTGATTTCTAGGCCATATATATTCATTGATGAAATTCAAATTAGAATGAAGCGAAAAAAAAAATAATGCTTTAAAATAAGATGTAACAATTTTAAAATGTTATAATAGAGAAAAATTCATTCGATTAAAATTTTAAAGGATTAACTTAGGCACAACTCATTAATGGGAAATGAAATTTAAAGTCTCAACATGCTTCAATGAGATCAGCTATCGTAGTCAACCATTTACAGGCCTTAGACCCCTATTTTATTTTTTCACTTCCGTAGACCCCTTGGAAGTCCCCATAGACCCCTCTGGGTCTACATAGTCCACTTTGGGAATCACTGATCTAAAGTATATGGTATGCCACAGCATGTGGACAAACAATAGTCTACGCATGAGTGATCCCCCTTTTGAAATCTGGGACGGTATGATCTAGATCTTCTAATTTTGACATGCGTTCTTCTTAGTATGATTAAGTAAGGGCGTTGCCTGGAGAGTGTACTACTGGAGGTCACATCGCACTTTAATGCTGCCTTTCTATTATTTTCAGGCTGAACTTTTTGCAGTAAAACAAAACACTTGAAAACTATCTACAAAACAAGCAAAATCTTTTTTTTAAACAAAGCTTTTATTGAGTAAATCGAAGGTACAATATAATTGCAAACATATCTTTGGATATTGCAAGACTAATCTCCTCTTTTTCTATATGAAATAAAATTTATTAACTACTTGTTGTGTAAAATAATCCACCCCGACAGACGGACGGACGGGGCGAATTAATATAAGCTTTGTACAGTAATACAAGCCTAAATTAACTAGGTTTAATTAACATTTATTCGTGTAAATTTGTATTACAAACATATTGTGATTCAATTCGCAAAGAGAAACCTGTTGATTGTGTTAGAATTATCTGTCCTTTTATGTTCATTACTGTTACTTATATTATGTAATGAGACTCTGTACCTATAAATTATTATGGAAATCACAAAATCATAGTTCATAAATGCTTTAAATTTTATTAACACTGAAACCACTATTTGGTTTCTATTCCTCCATTTTTGGTTCTATCCCCCTTTCAACACGCATTCGCACCGTTCCACATTGACACAATATGCGCACGTAACAATTGCATTCTGAAGACTTTCCCGGACCCCATTGTTGGAACCTACAGGCCACAGTATTCCACAAGACACCATCTGGCTAATGGGGCGAAAAACATTTTTTTTTTCATAGGGTGGGGGGCGAGAAATGGTAAAAGTTTGTAAAACACTGGTCATGTTGCTTCAACCACTTGACTACTTAGTTATCATGTGAGCTAATTGTTAAACTAGATTTTACTAGATAAATAACACCACTCTCAATAAGATTACTCTAAGACTCGATGCTAGTTAATTGTTAAACTAGATTTTTCCTAGATAGATAACACCAAACTCAATAAGATTACGCTAACGCTCGATGCTAGTTAATTGTTAAACTAGATTTTTCCTAGATAGATAACACCAAACTCAATAAGATTACGCTAACGCTCGATGCTAGTTAATTGTTAAACTAGATTTTTCCTAGATAGATAACACCAAACTCAATAAGATTACGCTAACGCTCGATGCTTGTTAATTGTTAAACTAGATTTTACTAGATAGATAACACCACACTCAATAAGATTACGCTAACGCTCGACGCTAGAGTCTCTCAACTAACACACTCAATCCTAACAATGAATGATTGTGCAAAGTTTCAACCTGATCCAAGAATGAGTGTGGGAGAAATAACGTCTACAAATGTTTTGCCAGACAGACAGACAGACCTAATGGGTTTAAACCTTTGTTACTTGTTTGAGAGAACTGATATCGAGCAATGTGTCTGACTTGACCTTCACTTCTAAAGTGACTTCCACCTTTATATAGTCTACTGCCATGATGTTCCACTTTCGGCTTGATGGTAGATTTCAACTGCTCTTTTTCTCGTCTGTCAAAACTCTTGAAGTTTTCACGTCTTCTATAGTTCAACTGTTGTTCACCTCGTCTTCCCAAACTGCTCAACGGTTCATGTTTCTTGAAGTTTTCACGTCTTCGATAGTTCAATTGTTGTTCACCTCATCTTCCCAAACTGCTAAACGGTTCATGTTTCTTATAGCCAGCCGCCCATAAATCTCCTCATTCTCAGACAAACAGCTTGACTCAAGTTTGATACAGGCATCGAACTTTTTCCCTTTACTATCTTCTCCTTTGAACTTTCTAAGAGATGCCTTTACTACTTCATACAGCGTCTCTCGATTAGCAAAGTTCAAAGTTCATACCGGTCAGAACTAGCATCTTCTCAGATTGCGTAATTCTTGACTTTCTGAGCAGCTTGAAGGCCAGAATCTCGGGTAACATCTTCATTCGTTTCTGTTCTAATCTCCTATACTTTGTATCAAATTCTGAGATAAAATCATGTATGGATTGATTTTCCCTTTGCCTGAATTTTTCAAAATCATCAAATTTATCAATCCTGTCTGCCAGGTCGTTTTTAGCCAAGTTCTTATCAAGAAACTTTAACAGATTCTCGAAACCTTCCTGACACTTGAGCTCCGACAGCTCTAATTGCTCAAATACCTTCTCTCTAATCCTTGACTCACTGCCTTGTGGTAATGAAAGGGCTACGACTATCGCTCTCTTCTCTTTCTTTAGCTCCGTGATTTCATTCCACGCTAGCAGTTTTTTCTTATATAATTCATAAGGCATATCTTTTAAAAAGGATGAAATCTCAATTCTTGTAGCCATTATCACTTTAAATAGGATCAACTAAGTAAATATGTTTACTTACACGCTCTGCTACCATTTGTTAATCTAGAAACGCTACACTTAATAACTATAAACAACGCCAACACTATAACGCCAGATTCATGAGTCGATTTTATTTACACACTCTCACAGTACGAGGTTACACACAACACTCTGATATGAACTTTCTTACCAAAGGGAATAACTCTACATACTAATAACAAACACATACACATACACACAATGTCAACAGCAAGTATAGCTGCAAATATAACAGCAAATATAGCTGCAAATATAGCAGCATATAATCTGTAAGTTGAAAGAACAAAATCAGTTTTTATTGTACATAGCAAAGTAAGAAGTCCTCAGACTTAAGAGCACTAAAGAGTTAAGGCCACTGGTCAACCGTCGACACTTTTCTACACTCACAGTTGTATGTTTGTTTAAATGTTTTACATGTTTCGGATGTTCCTTCAGAGTTGAAGATAGTTTACTTCCTAGTCCAAACCTCCCGCAGGACTACGGGGGATGGAAGCGGGCAGGATTTGAACCCTCGACCCTCGATAAATCCGAACGACAGTCCAGCGCGCAAACCGCACCACCAGGCAGCCAAGTTATACAAGGTGTAATTGTATTAATTATTATACAATGTATGCCAGTTAATCGTTTCTTAAAGTAGGCACCAGGTATTGACTGAAAATTGTGACCAAGAATGTAATCTAGTGGTCATGCAACTCAAGTGTTTTAATGGAACTATTTAACTTTATACTTCAAACCCATTGGGTGTTTGTGTTTGTGTGTGTGTGCGCGCGCGTATGTGTGTGCAAAAGCAATGAAACAAAATCTTGAAACTTGAGGCAAATTGTATAATCAATACACAAGCATGTAATTAGAAACATCTGAAAACAAAGTTTAACACAAATGACACGAGTCTACATTGACATATTAATCTTTTACTTTCTTAAATGATTGAAAGTAAATATTAACAAGGTTACAAAGACAGTCTGTGTGGAAACACAAACGCTAAATCGGCCCACGAAGTGATCCACCCACTGGTAAAAAGGCAGATTTCAATATTTTCAAAAAGAACATCAGAATGAAATTCTATCAAAGACACATGACAGAGAAGAATGGAGAAAGAAGGTTGGACAGTGGTGACCCAACGGTCCAGCAGACCAAACGATAGGTGAAAGTGAATATTAAGGCAGACATAAACCTGGCCTTACTGATGTCTTATACTGATTATCTAATTGATCTAATTGTTTTCAAATCCTCAAGAAAAAACATTTCGTAAAAAAAAAAAAAAAATTCCTTTAGTTAAGTGTTCCATAGCTATAGTGTCTCGCTGCAGTTCACGCCATAATATAAAAAACTACTTCATCTAAAACCGTTTGCATAAATGTGTTGAAAATATGATATTTAGTCATCTCCCTTACTAAATAGCCTCCCGTGTTTGTTACTATTAATAGTAAATAGTTGTAAAAATGTTGTATCTTTTATGAAAAAACTGCTTGCATAAGTGATTTTAAAATTAGATTTTTCGATTTCAGAAAAGAAAAGAAGTAGCCGTTGCATCATAACTTTGAATAGGTCTAAAATATTATGATGTCGAATTGTCACTATCTTTTCTAGTTTACGAGATCTAAACGGACGGACAAACAGACAACACGAAACTAAAAGCGTCTTTTCCCCTTTTCGGAGGCTGCTAAAAATAGAAAACTAATACGTAAAATCTTGATCTAGTCATCTAGAACCGTACAATCCAGAGATTCTGTAGAAATATTGCAATCCAAAGCAGTTCAAAGCTAGTGAGTGTCAGACATCTCCTTTTCTACCAAGTACTAAGAAATAATCTTTGGTGACATTCATCGTGACATTGTCATCTTTACAATCAGCTGTTAGGATTGATTTCATTCTGAAAGTAGAACAGAGATTGGCAGTTTCTATCTGATACAAGCAATTCAATAGGGGGCATTTTCATAATTGGAAGTCAACCTATAAATAAAACGTATGTGGTGTACCGGTGTACAGAACATGGAAGTAAAGAGATGCTTCGCATTTCATAAAGCAACGTAGAATTTAAAATTCGAATTTTTTCCAACTGTAATTTTTCATTCTTTCATAAGCAACAACGAGTGGTGCTGGTATAGCGTTCTTTTAATGTTGTTGTTTTTTTCAAAATTTCTTCAATTTATTTTTGACTCTCTCCTAAAATTTCTCTCATTTTTCTTAGGTTTTTCCTAAATTTTCATTACAATACCACTACATTTCTATTAATCGCTTTTTCTTTTTTGTTTCTTTCACTAGATTTTATTTAAGTAAAGTTTCACTTTTCAGACCTTGAGATCTATGGGGCAGATGATGTAAAGTTAATTCGTTTCTGTGGGCCAGGCTTAACGAGGGTGTCATGTGGCCAGCACAACGACCAACCGCCTTTACTTTTCCCCAACTAATGACATGTACCCATTACAGCTGGGTGGATTCAGAGGCGCCCTAAAAATCCCGAAAGTAAAAATATAAGTCTCCACCAGGATTTGAACCCTGTTAGGAAGCCAAGCGCTCTACCGCTCAGCCACTGGCCCTAAAGATCCCGAAAGTAAAAATATAAGTCTTCACCAGGATTTGAACCCTGTTAGGAAGCCAAGCGCTCTACCGCTCAGCCACTGGCCCTAAAGATCCCGAAAGTAAAAATATAAGTCTTCACCAGGATTTGAACCCTGTTAGGAAGCCAAGCGCTCTACCGCTCAGCCACTGGCCCTAAAGATCCCGAATGTAAAAATATAAGTCTTCACCAGGATTTGAACCCTGTTAGGAAGCCAAGCGCTCTACCGCTCAGCCACTGGCCCTAAAGATCCCGAAAGTAAAAATATAAGTCTTCACCAGGATTTGAACCCTGTTAGGAAGCCAAGCGCTCTACCGCTCAGACACTGGCCCTTAAGATCCCGAAAGTAAAAATATAAGTCTTCACCAGGATTTGAACCCTGTTAGGAAGCCAAGCGCTCTACCGCTCAGCCACCGCGCCTACCCTATATTATTACTTTATGTATATTTTTACAATTTTAGTTGTTTGTTATTTTTTTAAATAAAATTCAAAAGTTAAGACAGGTTCAAGGAAAAGATCCTGGCGTAAAAAGCATTTCTGTGTAACTTTATTACATTGACTTTAATCTTATCTTATCTATTACAGATTATTTCTTCAAAAAAAAGAAGATAATTACGTCCTACGCATTTCATGTGTCAATCTAGTCATGCATGTTAATCAATGACTTAAACTCTTTGCTAAGTCGTTGGTTTTCCTGGCTGACTCAGGCAACTCATTCCATTCTCGAATGCACTAGGGAAGAAGAAGAAGTACCTTTTCGGATTTGTTCCAGCGTATGGAATAAGAAATGTGCCTCTATCTTTGTGTCTTTCTGAATATTTCATTATGTAATGATATTCCTATATCAATAATTCCTACATCTTACAACTTATCAACAAAGAACATGGTCAACGAGACAGGAGATATAACTTTTTGTGTACAAACCTTGTACGTATTTCCTCCAGAATGTCAGTTCCAGGATGGTCTTGATAGTAAAGTTTCGTGGAGTGGAAGGACTGGATAAAACCAATAAACTGGTCCAGGGTCATTTCAGCTTTCATGGTCACATCGTACCTGTAAATGTCAAGAATGAACTGTATTTGAGAATAGTGTTTGTCCTCTCTTTTAAACGCTGGAATAAGCGATTTATTCCAACTAGGCATTTCCCCAGTGACCTCCCAAAAACAAAAACAAATTATATGCAAATTTTTAAAACCAATTATAGTTCGCTACGATCAATACAGTTTTTATAAATATAAATGAACTAATTGGTGCTTCTACTCCAGCACATGTCTGTAATATTTGTTGGCTTCGGCATCATTCAATTGGTCCATCAGCCAGGTGTAGGCTGCAAATGTTCCTCCAGAACTGTATTTGAGAATAGTGTTTGTCCTCTCTTTTAAACATTGGAATAAACGATTTATTCCAACTAGGCATTTCCCAAGTTACCTCCCAAAAACAAAAACAAATTATATGCAAATTTTTAAAACCAATTATAGTTCGCTACGATCAATACAGTTTATAAATATAAATGAACTAATTGGTGCTATTGCTCTAACACCTGTCTGTAATATGTGTTGGCTTCGGCATCATCCAATTGGTCCATCAGCCAGGTGTAGGCTGCAAAAGTTTCTCCAGAACTGTATTTGAAAATGGTGATTGTCCTCTCTTTTAAACACTGGAATAAAAGCTTTATCACCTTAACCTCTCGCCTACACACTGTTGTTGACAGTCGATAACTTGTAACACTAAACTGCTGGCAGACAACTAATCCGCTGTAGGCGTATTGCATTTAAACTTGTAAAGCTAAAAATAATATAAATAACTTTTTATGTGAACAAAACTAGATATAACTTTTATTACAATATGGACCAATTCATCTCGTGTTGAAATGAAATAAACTGATATTTTTTTTAACATTTCTGACTAAGAACATACGTCCTTACACTCCACTATCCTGGAGTCGTCTCTCGTACTTAACATAGCTTATGACAGAGTCGCTTTTCTTGCATCATTCTACAAGACTAACATTAAACTAATGCTCTCTCTCTCTCTCTCTCTCTCTCTCTACAACTAACAATAAATACTCCATTTCCATATCACATAGGAAACACACACACACACATACACACAGCATAACACACACACACACACACACACATACACACTGCAAAACACACATACACAAGCTAATATTCCTACATTATTTATCCAAATGTCTTAGTTACCTTCTAAGGTCACTGAAAGGGAAGATAATCGACTGATACTTCTCTAGGGCTATCAAAATCCGAGAAGAGTAGTATTCCTTGAATATTGATACAACCTGGGAGAATGTAAAACTAATTGTTTTAAGTGCATCTTTAAAAAAAAATCGTGTTCAAATACCCCCCCCCCAAACACCCTATAATATAACTTTATCGCACTGGGTATCATCTAAAAATTAAATTATTCTCACTCTGAAAAACAAATAAAGAGAGAAAGAGAGAAAAAAAAAGAAATCCGATACCAGCTACCGTTACAGTTTGTTCTCTCACTATCAGAAAATCTAATACCTGACGGTAGTATTTGTTTACTTCCGTGTCGTCAAATTGGTCCATGGTCCAGGTGTAGGCTGCGAAGGTTCCTCCAGGTTTTAGGACACGTTTGACCTCTTGCAAACATCTGAAAAACAAACAAACTATTTTTTTTTAAATCATTTTTAAAGAACAAAGCTTATCGTAAGGAAAGAACTCCACGCTTAAAACCATATCCCTCAATAAAATAGAAGAGGCGACCTTGTAGAGCGCGGGGCCCTAGGTGAGAGTCACATGCGGGGCCCTAGGTGAGAGTCATGTGCGGGGCCCTAGGTTAGAGTCATATGAGGGGCCCTAGGTGAGAGTCATATGAGGGGCCCTGAGCCTAAATATTTTTATTTTTGCTACTAAATATAGTACTTTAGGTAGGTACTGTAGTATTGGCGTTTCACTAATTACATACTGTATTGTAATTGTTCTTCATGAAAGATTTCGCTTTTTTAAGGTTAATAAGCGTAACTAATGATTCAGAAACATTCTGCATGAAAAATTGACAAATTAGATAATAGTCTGCTAAGCACACTGGAATCTTAAAGTAACAATTAATTATGAAGGAGACCCAGAACACTTCCAATAACCAAATAGTTGCTTAGACGGTCACAGATTCAGTCACGGAATGTTCTGGCTTGTTGCTTTGCACTAATAATAATAATAATAAAGATCCTGATGCGCGGTCCGAATGCCGAAGCCAAATTGATGTTCTTTAAGAAAAAGCTGCGCGATAGGAGCTACAGTTGTCCCTTGACATTTAAACACGGGTCACCCGATGTATACACAACCTGTGTTGAGCAACAGCTCGTTCACAGGTCACAGGTCGTGACGTCAGAAACAGTTGACATGTAAAGTTCATTAAGAGAATATGGAATAGTTATGTAGGAGTGGAAAATTTCAGGGGGATGTCTGGTGATACTGTTCGTATACAAAATATAGTGTACGTATATGAAATTAAATACCGCGGAAATTTTAATTTCGCTGGTGATCTTGTAACATTTCCTATTTGAAAGTCAAGAAAACACAATAATTATTTATAATTTTTCATTAAAAATTGTTCAAAGTTGCGTTTATTTTACAACACTATAACTAACCTATGACTCTTTCATGTAGAAATAACTACAGCCTTACAACTGGTTCAAACTTGATCACTACGCGTTTTCCTATTCAAATCCGACTGGATGTCGTGTATTTAAGAAATAAATTATATTAATTGGTCGCTTCCGGATACTTGTTGTTTTTTTTTATGCCAAGGCGAAAGGTTAAACAATGAATCGACCGAAACTGAGCGGTATTTGAAACCAAAAAATGGCATCTTAAAAACTTGCATGGGAATTGGTATCATATAAAGGCAAGGAAGACTTCCAAAATACTGAGTAACAATATCAAGCTGAGAACTGACCTGGAGTGCGAAGCTGAAGGTGATAAGGAATTCTACGATTGTGGCTCCCATCAGGCGCGAGGTCTGGGGTGCCCCACTTGCCATACCCAAGGGCCGCTACTGAATAGAAGTCATTTCTCTTGTTCGATATCAAACTAATTAAATTACCTATAATTAATTGACTAATTTGTTAACTTTTAAATTAATCCACGTATTGCTAAGTACATTAAATAATTGTTTAAAGTTTCTACTTGATCCGAGAATGGGTGTGGGAGAAATTAAGTGTTCGATTATCTAAGGGGATCAAACCCTACATATTTAGCTGTAGCTGTGAATACTGAAGGATTAATTTCCCTTTTTGGTATCAACCAAAATAATTAATTATCAGTCCTTAGTTGACTAATTCGTTAGTTGTTTTTTTTTATAGATTCATATTTTGTCTATGCCAATGAATAATTGTGCAAAGTTTCAACTTGATCCAAGAATGGGTGTGGGAGAAATAACATGTACACATTTTTTACCAGACAGACAGACAGACAGACAGTCAGCTGATATAAAGTTTGTAAGAAGCGAAAGAAACTTAATTGCGTTTCAGAATTTTTTCCATTAAAATTAGAATGAGTTAAATATAAGGCATGTCTTAGAGTCCGAAGATTACTGAGGAATGCAGTATTTTCCGTGGCTACGAAGCCCCAGCTGTGACCTACATATTCTGCCACAGCCAGTGCAAGCATAACCATTGTCCGCCGATGGTGCTAAACAACGAAGAAAGGAAAAGAACAAAGAATTGAGACTTGTCGCATTTTCAGCACTCCTTTCTACTTCCGGTTGTTGCCTAATTCAACTTTGTATATCAACATAAATTTAGGAACATACGCTCCTGAACAATGAACATACTCTCCTGAACAATGAACAAACTCTCCTGAACAATGAACATACTCTCCTGAACAATGAACATACCCTCCTGAACAATGAACATACTCTCCTGAACAATGAACATAACCTCCTGAACAATGAGCATACCCTCCTGAACAATGAACATACTCTCCAGAACAATGAACATACCCTCCTGAACAATGAACATACCCTCCTGAACAATGAACATACTCTCCTGAACAATGAACATACCCTCCTGAACAATGAACATACCCTCCTGAACAATGAACATACTCTCCTGAACAATGAACATACCCTCCTGAACAATGAACATACTCTCCTGAACAATGAACATACTCTCCTGAACAATGAACATACCCTCCTGAACAATGAACATACTCTCTTGAACAATGAACATACCCTCCTGAACAATGAACATACTCTCTTGAACAATGAACATACCCTCCTGAACAATGAACATACTCTCCTGAACAATGAACATACCCTCCTGAACAATGAGCATACCCTCCTGAACAATGAACATACTCTCCTGAACAATGAACATACTCTCCTGAACAATGAACATACCCTCCTGAACAATGAACATACTCTCTTGAACAATGAACATACCCTCCTGAACAATGAACATACTCTCCTGAACAATGAACATACCCTCCTGAACAATGAGCATACCCTCCTGAACAATGAACATACGCTCCTGAACAATGAGCATACCCTCCTGAACAATGAACATACGCTCCTGAACAATGAACATACTCTCCTGAACAATGAACATACTCTCCTGAACAATGAGCATACGCTCCTGAACAATGAACATACGCTCCTTAACAATGAACATACTAACCTGAACAATGAACATACTCTCCTGAACAATGAACATACGCTCCTGAACAATGAACATACTAACCTGAACAATGAACATACTCTCCTGAACAATGAGCATACGCTCCTGAACAATGAACATACTCTCCTGAACAATGAGCATATGCTCCTGAACAATGAACATACGCTCCTGAACAATGAACATACTCTCCTGAACAATGAGCATACGCTCCTGAACAATGAACATACTCTCCTGAACAATGAACATACGCTCCTGAACAATGAACATACTAACCTGAACAATGAACATACTCTCCTGAAAAATGAGCATACTCTCCTGAACAATGAGCATACTCTCCTGAACAATGAACATACTCTCCTGAACAATGAACATACTCTCCTGAAAAATGAACATACTCTCCTGAACAATGAACATACTCTCCTGAACAATGAACATACTCTCCTGAACAATGAACAAACTCTCCTGAACAATGAACATACTCTCCAGAACAATGAGCATACTCTCCTGAACAATAAACATACTCTCCTGAAAAATGAACATACTCTCCTGAACAATGAACATACTCTCCTGAACAATGAACATACTCTCCTGAACAATGAACAAACTCTTCTGAACAATGAACATACTCTTCAGAACAATGAGCATACGCTCCTGAACAATGAACATACGCTCCTGAACAATGAACATACTAACCTGAACAATGAACATACTCTCCTGAACAATGAACATACTCTCCTGAACAATGAACAAACTCTCCTGAACAATAAGCATACCCTCCTGAACAATGAACATACTCTCCTGAAAAATGAACATACTCTCCTGAACAATGAACATACCCTCCTGAACAATGAACATACTCTCCTGAAAAATGAACAAACTCTCCTGAACAATGAACATACCCTCCTGAACAATGAACATACTCTCCTGAACAATGAACATACTCTCCTGAACAATGAGCATACGCTCCTGAACAATGAACATACGCTCCTGAACAATGAGCATACGCTCCTGAACAATGAACATACTCTCCTGAACAATGAACATACCCTCCTGAACAATGAGCATACCCTCCTGAACAATGAACATACGCTCCTGAACAATGAACATACTCTCCTGAACAATGAACATACTCTCCTGAACAATGAGCATACGCTCCTGAACAATGAACATACTAACCTGAACAATGAACATACTAACCTGAACAATGAACATACTCTCCTGAACAATGAACATACTCTCCTGAAAAATGAACATACGCTCCTTAACAATGAACATACTAACCTGAACAATGAACATACTCTCCTGAACAATGAACATACGCTCCTGAACAATGAACATACTAACCTGAACAATGAACATACTCTCCTGAACAATGAGCATACGCTCCTGAACAATGAACATACTCTCCTGAACAATGAGCATATGCTCCTGAACAATGAACATACGCTCCTGAACAATGAACATACTCTCCTGAATAATGAGCATACGCTTCTGAACAATGAACATACTCTCCTGAACAATGAACATACGCTCCTGAACAATGAACATACTAACCTGAACAATGAACATACTCTCCTGAAAAATGAGCATACTCTCCTGAACAATGAGCATACTCTCCTGAACAATGAACATACTCTCCTGAACAATGAACATACTCTCCTGAAAAATGAACATACTCTCCTGAACAATGAACATACTCTCCTGAACAATGAACATACTCTCCTGAACAATGAACAAACTCTCCTGAACAATGAACATACTCTCCAGAACAATGAGCATACTCTCCTGAACAATGAACATACTCTCCTGAAAAATGAACATACTCTCCTGAACAATGAACATACTCTCCTGAACAATGAACATACTCTCCTGAACAATGAACAAACTCTCCTGAACAATGAACATACTCTCCAGAACAATGAGCATACGCTCCTAAACAATGAACATACGCTCCTGAACAATGAACATACTAACCTGAACAATGAACATACTCTCCTGAACAATGAACATACTCTCCTGAACAATGAACAAACTCTCCTGAACAATAAGCATACCCTCCTGAACAATGAACATACTCTCCTGAAAAATGAACATACTCTCCTGAACAATGAACATACCCTCCTGAACAATGAACATACTCTCCTGAAAAATGAACAAACTCTCCTGAACAATGAACATACCCTCCTGAACAATGAACATACTCTCCTGAACAATGAACATACTCTCCTGAACAATGAGCATACGCTCCTGAACAATGAACATACGCTCCTGAACAATGAGCATACGCTCCTGAACAATGAACATACTCTCCTGAACAATGAGCATACGCTCCTGAACAATGAGCATACGCTCCTGAACAATGAACATACGCTCCTGATCAATGAACATACGCTCCTGAACAATGAACATACGCTCCTGAACAATGATCATACGCTCCTGAACAATGAGCATACGCTCCTGAACAATGAGCATACGCTCCTGAACAATGAACATACGCTCCTGAACAATGAGCATACGCTCCTGAACAATGAACATACGCTCCTGAACAATGAACATACCCTCCTGAACAATGAGCTTACCCTCCTGAACAATGAGCATACCCTCCTGAACAATGAACTTACGCTCCTGAACAATGAGCATACCCTCCTGAACAATGAACATACCCTCCTGAACAATGAACATACTCTCCTGAACAATGAGCATACGCTCCTGAACAATGAACATACTCTCCTGAACAATGAACATACTCTCCTGAACAATGAACATACTCTCCTGAACAATGAACATACTCTCCTGAACAATGAACATACGCTCCTGAAAAATGAACAAACTCTCCTGAACAATGAACATAGAAAAATTTGAAAACACACACACACACATGTATAAATAAAAATGAAAATAATACTTCTCTATGTTGACCCAGTGAAGTCCGGTAGCGATGGTGACCAGGTCAACACTTCCAGACTCAATCATGCTCAGGTCTTCAGCCAGACCAACAAACGATGTTAAATTCGGTACGTCTTTAGGTAAGTTTTGTAACTGGTCCTCGCTTACATCCACACCAACCACCTGAGATATATACATTTTATTGTGTTGATATTGTTTCAGTACGTGTTTGTCGTTTATTTTGTTTTATTGTTGCTTTAAAATTATTGGAAAAAAAATCTTGGCTAAGGATTGCATTTAAAACAACAAAAAACTATTTAGTACTAGTCGTTTCGCCCGTCCAACTTAGACTTGAGAAGGAGTAATAAGAAAAATTAAAAACATACATTTCAGTCTACATATAAAAACAAATAACTAATATAAAAACAAAAAACTAATATAAAAACAAAAAAACTAATATAAAAACAAAAAACTAATATAAAAACAAAAAAACGAATATAAAAACAAAAAACGAATATAAAAATAAAAATTCTTGAATAGATTCCTACTCATCGAAGCAGATAGTGACCTATCCTTTCTTATTTTAATTCGTTTATGTCATGCTTCATTATTGAAAAAAAAAGATTTTCTGTGATCTTTGCTTAATCACTAAAACAAATATGGAAAAGCTCCAGACCTTTGTTAACAGATGCCTACGCAGGATATTAGGAATTAGGTGGCCAGAAAAGATAACTTCTATCGATTTGTGTGAGAGAACTAGACAAAAGCCCATAGCCCAAGACATCACAAAACGAAAATGGAGCTGGATAGGACACACCCTGCGAAAACCAGCTACCAATGTTGCAAGGCAGGCACTTGACTGGAACCCACTAGGAAAGAGGAAAGTGGGCAGACCCAAGCAAACCTGGAAGAGGTCAGTCATCAGTGAGGCTGAGGGTACTGGAATGACATGGGAGCAGATGAAGAAAGCTGCTCAGAACCGAGTTCGGTGGAGAGGTGTGGTTGCGCCCCCTTGCTCCCCTGGGAGTGCACAGGATTAAGCATTGCTTAATCAAGTTCTTCTAATAACAGTTGAGTTAATGATTTTGCAAAGGGCTGAAACTTTAAGTTCACACAAGATGGTTTAGAGAATATTCATGTACATCTTTTTATTTATTCAAAAAAACTTACGTAATGCAGAAAAAAAGTGTTTCATTTCCAACTGAAACCGTATTAATATCAAAAACATACGCCAAATTTAATTTTAAAATGATTATAATTAGAAATATTATAAATATAAATATTATAAATGTCAAACCAGAGTTTTCACTTGTGTGGCCCATTAAATAGTTATTTTTTTCCACAAACAAACATTATATGTTGATCTTTTTTTTAAAATAAGGATAAACCCGATTTTTGAAATACCCTTCAGCCAGTTTCCATCTAGTTGTGTTTTTTCTTTTGTTTTTGTTTTTTTGTTTGTTTGTTTTTAACCCATGAAGAGAAAGCCAGTTAACAGAAAGATTTGTAAGCATGGACACTTACGTGGCTAAATAGTTTAATTAAGGGTAGAGTGGACTGTCCAGCGCCACAGCAGACATCGACGGCCAGATCGTGACAGTTAGTCTTGACTTCGTTGTGGTACGTGTGATGTTGCTAGTTCAGGCTGTCTTGAAGTCAACCAATTACTCTGCAATCGTTTGGGTGTAATTGTCCGGGTGTATTACGTGTAGTTGCACAACAATACAAACAAGAACTGGCACATCGATTTTAACTAGTGAAGAGATGTAGTCGACTCTGATGAACTATTCAACATGTATTTATTATGATAAAAGGGCCACAGTAGAAGTCTCTGTCACTAAACACGTCGTTACCCTGGAATGTTCTATCGCTAACTGATTTTCCGGTCTCTAACCCAACATATCCCAAACGTCACTAGTCCCGTTCAATATGCGTCTACTATGGTGCGTCGCTAAATAACTAAAATAACTAACCTATATAAATAAGGTGTCTAACAGATTCCTCCCCCCCTTGAAAAAAAAATATGTCAATATTTTTCCACTACTGTCAAGTCTTACAAGGGCATTTTCAATTTAAGGGGAAGACCACAAACATAAAATCTTGACATTTTCATCTTGACATCTTCATCTTGACAGTTCCTCATATTCATGTCAATGTTCATAACAGTTCATAACATTCCAGAATCATCCTCCTTAGTACACAGTTCATCATAGAGGAAAATGTGGCATCCTATGGGCACCTCACAAGTCACAATTGTTCTTCACTGACAGTAATCTGATAAAATACAATATTTCAAAAAACAATTACAAACTTTATTTACACATTCAATAAATTTTTTTTTTTTTTTTCTTACCACCCTTTTATACGCTTTTGTCCATTTTTCTTTTATACTCACCCTTTTCCATAGAACTAACTTTCGTCAATGATATATGAAATGATTCACACAAAAAAAATATCCATACTTACTTTTAAATGCTTAACATCAAATTTACTTATCTCCCTTTTTCATAACATATAAATGGTGTCAATATATTAATATATATTACATACTCAATATAATCATAGTTTATTTACAAAAGTATTTCATTTCAATGTCATTCTAGACAATAGATCAGCTACAATATTCACAGATCCACTAATAGCTTTCACTTCAAATTTATATTCCTGTAGTGCTAAGAACCATCTATAAACACGACTGTTTTTCATGCTCTTTTGCTGTATATACTGAATAGGTTTATGATCAGTTAATAATATGAATTTCCTTCCTATTAAATAGCTCTCTAGCTTAGTAATTACCCATATTACAGCTAAGGCTTCTCTTTCAATGACACTATATTTTTTCTCTGCCTCTGACAATTTTCTACTTACATATAATATAGGATGTAAGTTATCATAGTTCTGCATTAAACAACCACCAATAGCATTACCAGATGCATCAGTTGTGACATAAAATATTTTGTCTTTATCAGGTAGTCTTAATATTAGTTCATGACTAAAAACATCTTTAATTCTGTCAATAGCTTTCACACATTCCTCATTACAAACTACTTTTTGAGGTTTTCCTTTTTTAAGTAAGTCATTTAGTGGATTCACTATTTCTGCTAAGTTTTTTATAAACTTTCTGTAATAATTTACTATTCCCAATATACTTTTAATTTGTCTTTTTGTTGTAGGTATTTCAATATTAAGTACTTTCTTTATGTTATCTTCAATAGGGCTAATCATGTTGTTATTTATTTTATGTCCTAAGAAAATTATTTCCTCCAATCCTATTTCTACTTTTTCTGCTTGAATTGTAAGTCCACTTTCTTTTATTATTTTGAATACTTCTTTTACATCTACCAAATGTTCCTCCCAACTATTATTAAAAATACATATGTCATCCAAATAGCAAATAACATTTTCTTTGTTTCCAATTATCATGTTCATCATTCTATTAAATGTGGCAGGTGCATTTACTAATCTAAAACTCATATAATTCCATTGAAAAATACCATATGGTGTTACAAATGCTGTGTAAGGTTTTGCATTTTCTGTTAAAGGTATTTGCCAATAACCTTTAGTTAAATCCAATTTAGTAAAAAATTTTGCTCCATTTAATTTATGTAAAATATCCTCTATATTTGGCATTGGATATGGGTCAAATTCTGTGATGTTGTTAAGTTTCCTATAATCAATACATAACCTTATATCTCCATTCTTCTTTTTGGCTATTACAATTGGTGAAGCATAAGGAGATGTTGATGGCTCAATTATACCTGATTCTAGTAAATTGTCTATTTCTTTCTTTACTTTGTCTTGTAAATGTAGCGGTATTCTATATGGCTTAAGCTTGATAGGTTTTGGGTCTGTTACTTTAATGTCATGTTTAATAATATTAGTTTTTCCTGGTATGCTGGAAAAAATTTCTTTGTATTCCTGTATTATTTTAGTTATATCTTTTGACTTTTCCTTAGTTAAATTATTAAGATTAATCTTTTGCCAAGTTTGATTCTCTTTTGTTTCTATTACAGGTATTTCCTTAATATCATTTTCATTATGATTTTCATTTGTTATTATCATCAAGCATTCTTCTCTTTCTGAAAATGTATTTTCTATTTCCTCCTGAATGTTTTGTATTAATTCATCTTCTCTATCATGATACAGTTTCAAATTATTTATGTGATATGTTTTAGTTTTCCCATTTATTTCAATTTGATAATTCACATCACTAATTTGTTTTATCACCTTAAATGGACCTTTCCATTGTTTACCAATTTTATTTTTCAGGTCATTTATTAATATTAATACGTTGTTTCCTACTTCTAGTGTTTTCAATTGTCTTTTCTTATTTAGATTCTCATGAGCACTTTGTTTATATTTCTTATTGTTGTTATATGCTTGAGTCCATATTTCTTTTAATTCTGTTGTGATTGTTGTTTCACTGTCATTATTTAATTTATTCTCATTATCTATTAGATTTTCTTTAAAAACATCTAATTCATCTCTGGGTTTTCTTCCATGTATTATTTCATATGGTGAAAATTGTGTTGCTTCATGGATGTTGTTTCTATGAGCAAATAGTACATAGTTAATGTAATGATCCCACTTGTTCTGATTATTCTGAATTATCTTTGTTAGTGATCTTTTTAATGATCCACCATATCGTTCACATAAACCGTTACTCTCCGGGTGGTAAACCGAAGAGTATATGTGCTGTATATTGTATTGTTTAGTCCATTTCTTAAATTGTTCTGACTTAAACTGAGATCCCTGATCACTCAATATAATTTTAGGTATACCATGTCTTGTAATTACTTTTTGAGTTATGGCATTAATGATATTTTCTGCACTTGTATTTGATAATGGGATTGCCTCTGGGTATCTACTAAACATGTCTATTACTGTTAGAATGTATTTGTTATTATTTTCAGTTTGAATTAAAGGACCTATTAAATCAATAGATACTTTCTGAAATGGTGCCGTAGGTTCATCCATTTCTTGAATAGGTGCTTTATTCACTAGGCTTTTGTTAGATCTCTTTTGACATATGTCACATGAGTTTATGTATTTGTTGATTGTTGCTTTCATTTTGGGCCAAAATACTTGTTTTGACAAGTTCCTATAACATTTCTTTACTCCCCTATGTGCTGCTAAATTATTATCATGTGTCATGATTAAAACATCTTTCCAATATTTCTGTGGTAAGACAAGTTGTTTTATTTTCTTGTTATCATTACTTGTTTGTCTAAACAATATTTTATTCTCTATACAAAATTTCTCCATTGGATTATTATTGTTTTTATCTGATATTCTTGAATAAATTTTCCCAATAATATTGTCATTCATTTGTTCTAATGCAAATGTGGGTGTTGTTTCTTTTTCACTTTGAGATATTTGTGTTTCCAGACTATTTTGTGTTTCATTTTCTATCTCACTTTCCTTAACATCTGTATTTTCTATTTGTATTACATTACTGGTTTCTTTTTCTTCATCCTTACTTATTACATTTATTGTATTTTCCTGTTTCTCATCTTGTTTATCCATTGATCTTGTTATTACCATACTTGTTATATTTTGTGTTTCTATGTTTCCATGATTTTGTCTTATGTTTTTGTATTTGTTTTGCCAGTCTTCTAATTCTTTTCTTGAACATTCTTTAACTCCTTTTATGTTTCCTACTAACATATCATATCTCATTTCTGGTATTGCAATGCCATCACAATAACCAGTGAAAAATGGAGTTTCAATGTACACCCTTATAGCTTTAAATTCCCTTACAGTGCCATCTGCTAATTCTACTTTCTTAGTAAACCCTTTATACCAATGAGGTTTGACAAATTTAGTTTTTACTGCCAAAGTGTTACAACCTGAATCCCTGATTAATTCCACCGGAATTCTATCTACAAACCCTGGGTACACTGCAAAATTGTTCCTATTTCCTTCCATGAAATATATCCTATCTGTACCTTTATTTTTGTATTCCCTACTGTAACTCCTATTTCTATAATTTCCCCTGTCATTCCTATCTCTACTCCTATATCTACTGTTATTTTGTTCATTGTATCTATTTCTACTTCCAGATCTACTATTCCCTCTTCTACAGTTAGCTGCTATATGACCTTTTCCTTGACATTTAAAACAGGTTATTTCACTATATTTTCTATTTCCACTATTTGATCTGTTTCTATTTCTACTTCTATCAACATTTTCTTTGGTGTATCCTATTAAATCTACTTTGCTCTTATCTCTATCAGAAAATGGTTTATTTGGATATGCATTTTTGTATACTCTCATTATCTCTGTTATTTCATCTATAGTTTTTGGGTTTCTTTCTCTAATAAAAGATTGTAATTGAGGATCACATTTATTTACAAAGTTGTCCACTAGAATAAAATTTTTTAATCCTTCATAAGAGTTTGTTACTTTTTCTAATTTTACCCACTTATTGAAAAAATCCTTTTCCATATTAATGGTAGTTTGGGGTTCTATTCCTAATGATGGTATATTGTCAAAGTATTTCTTTCTAAAAGTTGTAGCATTATGACCATAGGCATTTAATAATTCTCTTTTTAAAACCTGATAGCTATCATCAATATGATGGTCATGATTTTGGCATATTGTTAGAGCTTGACCATGAACAAAGTCTATCAGTATTTCAGACCACTCTTCTTCAGGCATATTAAATGTAGACATTTTTGCCTCATATCTTTTCAGAAAATCACCAATGTCATCCTTCTGTTCATCAAAACTTTGTATCTTTCTCTTTAGCCATGTCTGCGAATTAGGGTTGTCTCTTTGAGTGGTATAATTATTTGAGTTATTTGTGTTATTTCCTTGTTCAGTTTGGGCTCTGGCTTGTGCTGCATCCAATCTCATCTTCTCCATTTTAGCTTCATGTTCTCGGTCCTCTTTTTGCTTCTCATATTCTTCCTTTCTGATCCTATCTTGTCTCTCTATCTCTTGTCTTTGACGTTCTTCTTGTCTTTCTATCTCTTGTCTTTGACGTTCCGTTTCTTCCTTCACCACTTGCTGTACATAAGCTGCTAAGTCCTTTCCTTTTAACTCCATGGCCTTTCCATCCTGCATAGCTGTTTCCTTAACCTCCTTAAGGTCCACATATGATGATGTAGCCATTGTGTTTTATATTTTATATATATTTTTACTTGGCCTATATTAGTTATGGCTATACTTTAAACTTATTTTATATTTAAGTTTTTCCACACTTTTATACAAATTTTAAATGGTATGTCTCTATCTATAGATTTAGTAAATGTATAAATCTAGTCTGAGTTATTATGGTTATATTCAAATCTGTATATTAGATCTAGTATTACACACAAATTTAAATCTAGTATATTATAGTATGTATAATAATACTATTTAGATCTATAGTTATCAAGAGCACTATGACTTTTAGATCTAGTATGAATAACTATGATCAATTTTAAAATCTGGTATGACTGAAGTCACAGTGAAGTGTTTAGAGTAAATTCAAAGACTGTCTAGAGTCTAGATCTAGAGTAGATTATGGTTCTATTTAACCATATAAAACAGATACGTTCATAAAATGTCAAATATATCTTCAACAAGATATATATATTTAGAATGTACTACCTTCATTCATCTTCAACTTAATAATATTTCAAAGTAGAGTCTAGATAATTAAATTGTACCAAAGAGATGTACAAAATTTGCAGATCTATATTTAGCCAGACGACAGTGTTTGACTACATAGCCAGTTTCGGCATTATTCTCATGGCAAAATCATAATTGATTTTAACCGCTCAAACTAAAAATTATTTTAGTCTGATTCACAATGAAAGAATCCTACCCGCACTTTCTATCATTAAGTGAAAAAAAAATACAGATCTAATTAAATTAATAAAAATAAATAATTTAAAATAATATAAACAAATGAAATAATTAAATGAGACTATCACTATGGGTTGGGATGTGACAATATGGCACACAATGATAACGTCACGAAGTAACCAGGCAACAACGGATATGACGTTTACACAAACAAAACAAATTACAATCCTAAATATATAATATAGCTTTTCATCTAAATTACGTCTTCTACCCCGACGGGTTTTAAGGCGCACCACCTGATTTTACTCAGGCTAACGTACCAAATTTAGACAAAATCTATTTCTAAGGGCAATCTAAACATATACTAATAAGAAAAATGGCACTTAGCTTTTGATAAGAAAGATCCCTTTGTTCGGACTCCCGAATATGCTAGATCACAACAAATTCCACTGCCTCTCTTCCAGTTCTGACTCTGTTCTCCGGTGCTACCAGTATCCCACGTAATGCCACAGATGTCCTGATATGCCACAGCAAAATGTTCCAGTTTCTTCGACGACTGTTGATGAGCGTATGTGTAGTTCCGACGACCTTGTGTACACAGTTACTGACGAATAGGTTAACGGTTCTTCTGGCGATGACTTGACTTGTGTAGACGACTACTGACAAATAACAGTCTCTTGACGGCAACTTGATCTGGACGACTGACGAATAACGAATTTCTTGACGATGACTTGATCTGGGCTGACGAATAACGACTTTCTTGACGATGACTTGATCTGGGCTGACGAATAACGACTTTCTTGACGATGACTTGATCTGGGCTGACGAATAACGGTTCTCTAAAATAGTTCACTGCCTCTGCTGCTACTCTGGTAGTACGACGAAGTTTGCTGTTGTACTCTGCTTCACTAGACCAACTGTCCAATGTAGACTAGGTGAAACCAAGGTCACCTCCGACGACGTTCCGTTAGACGATTAACGGTTTTCAACGAAATTAAGTGGATGTAGCTGTTTCCACAACTTCACTGCTAACAAGTCTAGGTATGGTCTAGACCGACGAATACTAGATATATCAATGTTCAGTACTGATAAAGATTACTTCACTAACCTTCCAAAGGTTAAACACAGTGACCGTTATAAACGTGGCAAGCAACCGGTTCAATGAGCAAACTGCTCCACAAGAATCTCTCCAAGGGTAAGACGACAGAGCGATTTCGATTTAGTTAGCTACCAAACTTGTAGTACTCACAATACTTCTGACAGCGGGCAAACTGTCCTTCTCGAAACTGACGAGGTAAAACTTGATACTCAATGTGGCTCCTATGACGAAGAAAAAATATGTCCAACAGGTTCACTAACGATCTCTCACCCGTTATGAACGAACGGTTTCTCTGGTTGTAGGTCGATTCAGCATATGAAGATCAGGCTTTGATAATATACTGGTTAAGCAGACCAGACGTTGCGATGATTACTGTCCTGACGAAGGTCACCCTGAGTTAACGGCTCGTCGAACGTGCGATCAAACAGGCGATGACTGTATGTAGATCTAGAACAAAGTCACTCTGTGATGCTGCTGTGTTCAGCCGTACTCCGATGAAATCTTATAACTTCGAGTGCACGACCCTCACCTGAGTAAACGTTCTGCTTCGAGGTCCGGTTCGATGTTCGTCTTCATCAGGGTCCGGCTTCGAGGTTCGGGGTCGCCACTGTGATGTTGCTAGTTCAGGCTGTCTTGAAGTCAACCAATTACTCTGCAATCGTTTGGGTGTAATTGTCCGGGTGTATTACGTGTAGTTGCACAACAATACAAACAAGAACTGGCACATCGATTTTAACTAGTGAAGAGATGTAGTCGACTCTGATGAACTATTCAACATGTATTTATTATGATAAAAGGGCCACAGTAGAAGTCTCTGTCACTAAACACGTCGTTACCCTGGAATGTTCTATCGCTAACTGATTTTCCGGTCTCTAACCCAACATATCCCAAACGTCACTAGTCCCGTTCAATATGCGTCTACTATGGTGCGTCGCTAAATAACTAAAATAACTAACCTATATAAATAAGGTGTCTAACATACGACATGATTGTATCAAAGATTTCTGGAGGGTAGCCAGGCCTGTATTCAGCGTAGTGTTTGGCCATCTCTTGACCTTTATATAGGGAACGGATTTCTTTATCTGTTTGTGGTCCGCTCGGGGTGAAGAGTTCTGCAACATCATTCACAAAACTGAACGCAAGATCAATTTACATTTACATTTACATTCACATTTGCATTCACATTTATATTCGCATTTACATTCACATTCACATTTACATTCACATTCACATTTACATTCACATTCACATTTACATTCACATTTACATTCACATTTACATTTACATTTACATTTACATTCACATTCACCTTTACATTCACATTTACATTCACATTTACATTCACATTCACCTTTACATTCACATTTACATTCACATTCACATTTACATTCACATTCACCTTTACATTCACATTTACATTCACATTCACATTTACATTTACATTCACGTTCACCGTTACATTCACATTCACATTTACATTCACATTTACATTTACATTCACATTCACATTTACATTCACATTTACATTCACATTTACATTCACCTTTACATTCACATTTACATTCACATTCACATTTACATTCACATTCACCTTTACATTCACATTTACATTCACATTCACATTTACATTTACATTCACATTCACCTTTACATTCACATTTACATTTACATTCACATTCACATTTACATTCACATTCACATTTACATTCACATTCACATTTACATTCATATTCACATTTTCAACGTGGACAAGTGATATAAACCTACATGCACAGCATATTTAAATAACTTTTCCAACAAAACATGTCTCAGCTAAGTCAGTCAGTTGTAGAAGATAACCGCGACCAGCTCAATCCTAGTTTCGTCAAGCCGTCACGTAGATGGCGGAGGAGGGTGGCTTCTATGCCTTAAGAATGGAACCCGTACAGTACACAACTTCGTTTACTTTCTCTGTCAGTCTGTATCAGCGCTACTCGTTGCCTAGGAAACGCGAAAGGGTCAAGATATCTGAGTGCAATCAGTCGATAAACTCTGTAGAATATGTCTCTTGTCTTATGTGAAATGTCAGTCGATAAACTCTGTCGAATATGTCTCTTGTCTTATGTGAAATGTTGTTGTTATTTTTTAAATTGAAAAATAAGAGCCCTTGTAATCACAACAAATTTCAAATAGCGATCAATAAATCTGAGTTTTAGTGTCTAAAATAAAAAAAAAATAAAAAAATATTAAAATGATCCTTCTTTTCTAGTGCTATTTGAACATGGAATGAGTTGCCTGAGCCAGCCAGGAAAACCAGTGACTTGGCAGAATCTAAGTCATTGGTTATGCATGACTAGATTGACCTAGGAGCACGCGTAGGACGTAATCATCTTCTGCTTTGACGTAACGTCTGTAACGTAACGTCATCTTTTATAAGATAAGATACAAAAGCTTACTCCAGATAGGTCCCTTCGATAAAGTACAGTAGGTAATCGGCGCCATAGGCCCCGCTGATTGTTAGAAAGGCTTTTATCCAACAACCAGGCCTAGACATGGGGCTCTTCATCCCTGTCCTGTCTGAGGGCTCCCAGCAGTAACGGCCATTATGACTGGGCATGAGGGGCCGTACCACGTACACAGCGCACAACCCCGTTCCTGGGCCCCACTCGCTACAAGTGGCCGAGAACAGCGCTAACTATGTGTTTTTTTTTTCTAGTGCTTTATTACATTAAAATAAAAAAGACTTTGCCTACAAATCTTCCCTACCTTTTATCTCGGGATCCAAATGTGCTGAAGACGAGGTCCCCATTCGTTCAGATCGAAGTTTTGCTTCTTGAAAAATATGAAATCTTCACCTGCAAATGGTTAATTGGTCAAATTCAAACATATTTCTTGTACAATGTATAGAGTTTGAATTCTCTAGATGAGTTTACATACAGGCGGATTCAGAAAGAATACGCCATATTCAAAACGCATTTATTTATTTCGAAAGCATTGTGATGCCTTGTATTATTGATCGTCAGTCACAAGAGTTATCCTCCTTGTTTAATTGTGGGTCAATTTCAACTTGCCAATTTTAAGTTGTCTTTTTGGGAAAATCAGTTGATTATCAACATGGCGACTCCTCAGCAGAAGATAATTTGACCTTGCTTTCTGCGCATGGCCTCCCGGGTCCCCCCATTTTTATTTGTGCAGGGTATGTTTAACTCTTTCTCTCCGTAATTATTTACCACATTCTAGTCAGTGGAATCAACGCTGGTATCGTCGGTTCGGAGAGAAAGAGTTAAGAAATGGGTTGTTTCCTGTAGACAGTTGGCGGGGACATCCTGAAGCGAGTTTAAGAGAAAGTTTAATATCAACTCGATGTCCGTGCAGTGTTGGGTGGTCACATTGAGCACTTGTAAAGATTGAGATAAACACTTTGTAGTTAAATACGAAACGTATGTACAGCTAAGTGTGAATAGTTCGTTTTTAGTATTGAAATATAACGCAATGGTTTTGGGGCATTCTTTTTCAATCACCCTGTATTATTATTATTATACGATTTATTAACTCTTTTCTCTCCTAATCAACGATACCATTGTTGATTTCACCCCATTAAATTAAATTTTAATTTTATAAACTTTAATTTTGTGTTTTATAAAAAGATCATGAATTCTGCCTATAATTCTATACCAAAAAGTAACGCTTTCTGATAAGAAGCGAAAATGTTATTGAAGTTTTATCATGATAGGGTACAATATACAAATGTGAAAAAAAAAAGAACAATTCTCTCAGAACGTGGGAAAATAATTACGGAGAGAAAGTGTTACTATAGCAATGTCTTCGATTCCAAAGAGTAAAATATATATTTAATATAATTTTAATGTATATTTAATATAATTTTAATGTATATTTAATATAATTTTAATGTATATTTAATATAATTTTAATGTATATTTTATATAATTTTAATGTATATTTTATATAATTTTAACATATATTTAATATTTTATAGTTATAACCCAAAACATAATTGACTTTACCTTTCCTTCAATGTCTGACACCAGTGTAATAGCAATCATCTCCAGGCCTTATATATGTTTCCACCTTTTTTCTTTTTCCGAAGTACATTTCTGTTTTATAACTGGCATTTCCGGTCCAGCATTTTTTATTGAAAAAAAGAAAAGTCACGATACAGATTTATAAAATTAGAACTTTCTTGATCGCCACACAGTTTTTTTGATGCCCTGTTTGACGTCTGCACTTTAAGTGACAACTATTCAATCATGTAGTAATACTAATTTATTCCACTGTACGCAAGAGAGCGTAACTCTAAAGTACAGTGACAACAAAATGCCATACTGGTCTACGCCTGAGTGATCTCCCTTTTCAAATCTATTTTGTATGATCTAATGCAGGGGTGGCAAACCTATGGTACTTGCGCATAAAGTGGCACTTTGAACTATTACAAGTGGCGCATTTCACCCCCAGAAAAATCACCTATTTAAGCTTTTAAATGTTAGAAAAAAATGATGATAATTTCAACATTTTTAAAGAGCTAATTGGCCTTCAGTCACTCTAAAAAAAAAAACAGATGAAGAAGCAAAGTTATGTCTAGGAAATCATCCTTTTGAAACTGAACTATAAATAACTGGTAGAGATACTGGAACTGTATTCTGTCTTAAATTAACACTATATGTCCTCAGTTATGGTACCATTGCTTTATACACCGAGCGGCTGTGTGGGTAACACTTTTGAACTTGTTACTGAGACCAGTTGTGAAATGTTTAAATACAATTAGGAAAAAGTGTTTATAAATTATAACAAGTCTATAGGTCATACAGAAATAATAAATTAAAATTATAAATGCAGACCAAAAATGTTAACAAAGACATTGTGACAAGAGGGACAATAAGGGTCTTTACTTTTTCTTTTCAATAAGAGTGAGTCCCCTTTAATAAACTATTTTAAGTCTGTTGACTGTATTCAATTGCCACTTTCTCTTGAGTATTTGAGCTGACCAGTGTATATTACTTTGAACTAAATCTATATAACTTTTATATAATACTGTAATAACTTAACGGGGGCAACTCAACGAGGTATATATTTATTTACATGGACATCACAAATACATGTAGAACAATAGGTCTCGAGCACATCATTCCTCCTTAGCTCGTTCGGCTTGGTCGGCAATCGTTCTCTCCCATGTGAACATCCGACTTAGTCTTGTCACTAATTGTGCGCACCTTCTGCACTGTCTTGGATGGCGGTGTGCATGGCGGGGTTAGAACAGTACTTTTGTTGTTGTGCTCTGATTGTGATACTCAAGAGGAGTGTGTCACTGTTATGGGAATGTGTTTTTCGATAACGAGCTAAGTAGACTTTATTTATTTGTTATTAATTGGTTGGTTTCGGTAAATAGTATATGTCTACTTGGTCTCTTATCCTCTCATGTATGTGCTTTTTTTCTGTAAAGACCAGATTAGGGTCGAATAGTATGTGAAAGACAAACTTTTGTTTTGATACGAGACAGTTGTGTGTCTCATGAATAACGGTCATTTGATTGTTAGGACCTGAATTATATTGTTATAACCCCCCCCCCCCCCCTCAATGCGCACCGCCATTCAAGACAGTACAGAAGGTGCGCACTGCGAAACTAGACAGAGAAGGATGTTGACATTAGAAATAGAAGACCGATTTCCGCCCAAGTCTAGAGCCAATAGGAAGAGACTGTGCTAAAAGAAGATGTTTTGTGTACCTGTGATGTCCCTTGAATAAACATAGTTGCCTCGTTGAGTTGCCTCCCTTAAGTTATTACACTATTATTGTAAGCCATTGTTTTGTTATTGCGACGAGACACTAATGTGTCTCTGTGGTGGCGGTTCTTTGACTTTTTAAACCTGAACCTGTCCTACTATTTTGATTTTGTTTTCATTATTTTTATTTTATTTTCTTGGCCTTTATTTCGGTTTTTCTTTAATGATCTTTTTTTCTTTTGTTTCTAAATAAACTCATCATTAGTTGAAACTGAAATCTTAGTATTCTTACTTGCATGTCTCAGTAAGTTGTATATCTAGAGGTTATAATTAATAGCCTAGGTAGTATAACTTGGGGACCACTGGACTATCTTGCCAGTACAGCAGAAGTCACTGGTCTTATGACCTAATCATAATACTTGGTCACAGTTTATTATATTTTTTTCTTAAGTCCTTTTTTTTTATACTTTGAAATTCCTAATTTGTAGCTTATGACAGATTACAACCAAGTCCAGCAAGGTTTTCTTTTACTTTGCATTAATGTTGTGTATTGTTGAAGAATGCTGAGTTCGTGTGTCCACTTAGCACGTGACAAACATGAATAGTGTTGTAACTCTAGGGTAGGCACTCAACGTAAAGGCAGACAACTCAACACAGTTTAACAGGAAATATATACAGGTGTTTATTCATTAGGACAAACACATAACATCCTTCAGCTTCCTCAGAGTCTTGCTACTAAGTTTACCAGTCCTTTAGACAGCAACCCGAATGTGGACCAACGACAGCCTTCAGCGCTTCGCTCCAGGTCCCTTCTACAACCTTCAGCAGCACCAAAAGTTGGCTTCTTTGTTTCCAAAACATTCAGACTCTTCACAATCCCTGATGCACTGTTCTTCTCTCTCTCCCAGTGTCTTCCTGTTTACGTTCACTAGTGCGCTCGTGCGCACCCCAAGCACTGGTGCAAGGCAGGGTTACAACAATAGTATACAAAGTCGATCTTGAGCAGACAGTATGACGTTTATTCAATAATAATAATAATAATAATGTACTGCCCTTCTAACTGTTACACCAAAATATCTACTTGCGATATAACTACATCCGTATAACAGCGGTGTTAAATGTATCCAATATACTAAATCGTATTAAATCACATCCGCATCACAGCAGGGTAACAATAAACTTCAAAGCTACTACTTGACTCTCCAGAGAAAAAACTATCAAAATACGTGTACTGTCTCCCAAAAGACTGGCTTCAACTGCTCAAAAGATACTACCTTACTCAAAGTTACTACTCGACTCTCTAAGTCCTTACTGTCCGCACCGGACCAAAAGATACTACTGACTGAACTAAAAGTCAATTTAGTCCTTACTTCCTGTTTCTATATCAAGAGTTTCACGTGTCTTTTCACCCTCATGATCCGAGGTGAACATAGAACAGGCAATGTCAACCGAGAAGGCTCCAATATAGATGACTAGTCTATCATGTAAAAAGCTACACACTTATAGACTGGGGCTGTCAGATAAGGTAGAAAGAACTTTAATGGTACTGCCTGTTATTTGAAATCAAGATGGGTAAACACTAAAGGCTTTGTGCGATGACATTACTAGCTTGTGGTTTCCTATAGAAGCCCAAAGGTTCCAAGAAATATAAATGTTTATGTTGGTGCGTTTACCAGCCGACAGGCTTGAATTGTAACTGTTTTTATGGACCACAAATTGGGCTAATCAACGCAAAAAATGTTCACGTACATCACTCAGTCATTAAGTCCCACGCCATTGTATACAGGGTCAAGGGTCCAAAGGAACTTTATTACTATGACCGCTTTTTCCAAATCGCTAGTAGAGGAACCTCCACAAGTTGACAGACCGGTACCGGATTCCAGATGTTAACTTGTCGTCAACCCAAGATTGAGGACACACAGCATTGTAGTGAGCTCCTAAGGGATTTAGAGGTCTAGATATAATCTAAGATTGATTATGCTTTTCGGTATGTCTGGTCTGGCGATAATTGGTCTGGCCAACATACTAGAGGGGGGAGGGGCGAAGTAATATAAAAAAAGGTTGAAATATAAATAACTAGTATATATTAGTAACCTAAGTAATAAATTCGTATACAAATTGTGTGATTTCTAGACTAAAATTCGTCCGTCCCGCCCTTTGGCCGAGTGGGTGGGGGGAGGCGATCGCCCTTACGCCCCCCCCCCTCCTGGATCCCCAGTAGTTCTACCCTCGTCGCTGAACGTATTTCTAAGATACACTTTGTCGAATTAGAGCATGTCTAGCTACCATCGACGTAATAAGAAGTTCAGAATCAATGTTCAGAATCAATGTTCAGAATTCGATGTTCAGAATTCGGTGTTCAGAATCAATGTACAGAATCAATGTTCAGAATCAATGTTCAGAATTCGATGTTGAGAATTAGATGTTCAGAATCAATGTACAGAATCAATGTACAGAATCAATGTACAGAATCAATGTTCGGAATCAATGTTCAGAATCAATGTTCAGAATCAATGTTCAGAATCAATGTTCAGAATCAATGTTCAGAATCAATGTTCGGAATCAATGTTCAGAATCAACATTCAGAATTCGATGTCCAGAATTCGATGTTCAGAATCAATGTTCAGAATTCGATGTTCGGAATCAATGCTCAGAATCAATGTTCGGAATCAATGTTCAGAATCAATGTTCAGAATCAATGTTCAGAATCAATGTTCAGAATCAATGTTCGGAATCAATGTTCAGAATCAATGTTCAGAATCAATGTTCAGAATTCGATGTCCACAATTCGATGAAAACCAATTTTCAGAATTTCATGTTCAGAATTTGATGTTCAGAATCAAAGTTCAGAATCAATGTTCAGAATTCGATGTTCAGAATCAATATTCAGAATCAATGTTCAGAATTCGATGTTCAGAATCAATATTCAGAATGAATGTTCAGAATTCAATGTTCAGAATCAATATTCAGAATCAATGTTCAGAATTCGATGTTCAGAATCAATATTCAGAATCAATGTTCAGAATCAACGTTCAGAACACTTTAACAATGTAAGAACACAAGCCGAAACATAAAAAAAAATCTTTTTTTTTTCAAACAAAAGGAAATCGAAAGGGAATAGCTTCGTCCTTACATTGTATACTTCAGTAATTAAAAAATATTTCCCTTCTTCGACATCTAACAAAATAACCAATGAATTACCAATCATAAATTGACTTATTTGTTATTTTTTTAATGACTGTTATTGCCTACGCCAATGAATAAAATTGTGCAAAGTTTCAACTTGATCCGAGACTGGGTGTGGGAGAAATAACGCGTACAAATGTTTTACCAGACAGACAGACAGACAGAGTGAGTTGATAAAAGATTTGTGTAACAAAAAAATAATAAACTCCAAAGCACAGCTCTCTTGTTGCCATATGTTATGGACCGGCAGGGAGCACACTTTTGGTCACGTGGGCCAGCATGTCATGCTTAGATTGACCTGTTAGATGTTAAAGGGCAAGAGGTGGGGGGGGGGCGTTTCAAGGCGCAGTACGGGCATTTTGCCGTCACGGTGGACGCTCCAATGATTTTCCTTACATTTTTAGCCTACGTTTCATAATATCGGAAGCGTGGTCGAAAGGCTAAGTACGGTACTGGGCGACATATGAAGGGGGCTCCAGGTTCAACTCCCGACTCGAGAATAGTTGTGTTTATTGAGGCCCTAAAGGCAGCACGGAAAACCTTCTCCCAGATACCCAATGCAAGACGCGTAGGACGTAATCATCTTCGTTTTTGAAGTAACGTCTGTATTATATAAGATACCCCACACACACACACATTGGCCCACAAATAAGATTGGACCATAGCGCTATGATCATGCTATAAGCATGAAAGTACCGCTATATAAAAGCTATAATTTATTTATTTTACTTATATAACACAAATAGATCGATCAACAGTACATACGTTTTTAAAGAAACCCTCAAAGCATTAACAGTAAAGCGACTAATTGTTATACAAGTCTTTTTTATTATAAGATTATATTGCCATAAACACATAAGACAAAACTGTGAATTCCATGTTTTCACAACAATTATGGTTAAAACATTGTTTTGTTGTTTTTTTTTGTATACTGACACCTAATTTCTCTACTACAGAAAACCTTAAAAGATACATGATAATGTTCAGAAGATTATGGTAAAAAAATAGGTGTTAACAAATATAAATAATGCTATTGATAGCTTTATTACGAATAAAGAGAAAGTGGTTTAACAAGAGAAATATTCTCATATAATGAAATGTATGTAAATAGTTCTTTAGAGTTTAAGTCATTGATTAACATGCATGGTTAGATTAATAGATTAATGCAGGAAATGCGTTGTACATAATTATCATCTTTTTGAAATAACGTCTGTATTATATAAGATAAGATAACTGATGTTTGCACTCTTGTATTGAAATGTAGTTATGAAAGAAAATGTGTCAGTCATGTAATAGATTTTCCTTCTAAAAGTGTCTTTGGGAAATGTGTCTCTTCTAAAGTGACAAAGTGAAATGTGTCTCTTGTGAAGTGTCGAAGTGAAATGTGTCTCTTCTGAAGTGTCGAAGTGAAATGTGTCTCTTCTGAAGTGTCGAAGTGAAATATATGCAATATTATGATGATGTTATAAAGGTGTTATGATGATGTTATAAGAGTATAATGGTGAGAATGATGGTTATGGTGAATTAGTTGAGTTAGAGGAAGTTGCTGAGGTTTTGAACTGTGCCAATCAGAACGTGAAACAGAGCACAAAGAAAACAAACAGTATTTTTCTTGCTGGTCTTCTTTCGCTTTATTCAACACACTAGTGCCATCATACGGATGTGACAAAACAAATGTAGCTTGTCGCTAGTATCGAATAGATTTGCGATGGTATTGGGTGAATTTGAGGTAACATTGTTTAAATTTGCGCTAGTGTTGGGCGTGTTTGCGCTGGTTTTGTAGTGTTTTTTTCGCTGTTACTGTAAGTGCTTACGCGTTTGTCTTTTTATTAGTCATTTTGTGTGTTTGTGTTTACCTGTGTGTTGTGTTGTTTTGTCTGTGTTTTGGCAAGCGTATGCGTGTCCTTTTATGTAGACTTGTGTGTGCGTTTTGTATGCTTTTCGTAAAGATGTGAGTATATTTATATAAGCTTGTGTGTGTTTACGTAAACTGGTGTCTAAGTTATGTATGTCTAAATGATTGTCTCGGTGTGTATGCATGATTTTTTTAAGCGGGCACTTCAACTTTCTCTAGCGAAAAAAAATTATTTGTTTCTTCCAAGTAGCAAGAAAAAATGTTTGGTCATTTGAACTCTGACCTCAGTATCTCTCTTCCCATCAGCACTCAGTAGTGACATCATTCTGAAATGTTACAAAAAATGTCAACACTTTAAATTCGCACTAGAAATTTTACATATATATATATATGCTATATAACAATTTTAATGGAAAATATGAACATTTCATTAAGGCATGCGAGCGAACTTCAACACAAAAATGTCGGGTTCCGCAAGGTTGTCATTGCCGGAAGTTGACAATGGATATAGGCACTCCATTACCTATAAAATGTTTCCTAATGGCAAGAGTCTCAAATAGCCTCTGACAACCAGTCCAACTCCTGGCCTTCACGTGTGGCTCAGATATTGAGTCCGGCGGAACTGTTTTCACTAACAGGAGAAAGGGCGAAGGCGAGTATCTGGCGCCTAAGCCAGTAAGCTTCGGCAGGAGGGGCCCGTTAGCCATCGTTGAAAAAGTGTTCGAAATTAACCATAGTCGTTCTACGACTGAAGGAGGCCAACCATCTTTCGGATATTCCTTCTGAGTTGAAATGAATACCTGGATGGACATGAGATGAGGATGTCGCTAAGTGGACATTGCTTGCCGCCCCTAACCCTAACTCTGGAAGTGAGTAATTTCAACTGCCCACATTAACTACTTTTTTTACCGCCTTTGCCATTTCTCGACAGAAACTAAAAATAGAACATGTAATTATTAAAATGTTTGACTGCCAACGAACTTTGAGCGTATCTCCTCCAGGACGGTGGTGCCAGGATGATCTTGATAGTACAAGTTGGTGGCATGGATGGATTGGATGCAGCCTACAAACTGATCGATGCTCATCTCTTCTCTCATTGGGATATCAAACCTGTGGGCAGTGATAAATAATATTCACTCTTTTAACTTGTCAGTTTATAGACGCATATCTTTTAAAGTACAAAAACTGTTAAATAGTGGTTAACAAATTGATTGAAAAAATGAATTTACCTTCGTATGTTGCTAAATGGAAAATCTATAGACTGATATTTCTCCATGGCAAGCATTGGTCTTGACGTATTGTAGTCTTTGAATATTGCGAAAGCCTGAGAAAAAAAAGATAAAATTTATTCGATTCTAGGTTTCTATGTTTACATTTTTCTATATCTCTGTTTCTATATATCCGTTTCTATATATCTGTTTCTATATATCTGTTTCTATATATCTGTTTCTATATATCTGTTTCTATATATCTGTTTCTATATATCTGTTTCTATATATCTGTTTCTATATATCTGTTTCTATATATCTGTTTCTATATATCCGTTTCTATATATCTGTTTCTATATATCTGTTTCTATATATCTGTTTCTATATATCTGTTTCTATATATCTGTTTCTATATATCTGTTTCTATATATCTGTTTCTATATATCTGTTTCTATATATCTGTTTCTATATATCCGTTTCTATATATCTGTTTCTATATATCCGTTTCTATATATCTGTTTCTATATATCTGTTTCTATATATCTGTTTCTATATATCTGTTTCTATATATCTGTTTCTATATATCTGTTTCTATATATCTGTTTCTATATATCTGTTTCTATATATCTGTTTCTATATATCTGTTTCTATATATCTGTTTCTATATCTCTGTTTCTATATATCTGTTTCTATATATCTGTTTCTATATATCTGTTTCTATATATCTGTTTCTATATATCTGTTTCTATATATCTGTTTCTATATATCTGTTTCTATATATCTGTTTCTATATATCTGTTTCTATATATCTGTTTCTATATATCTGTTTCTATATATCTGTTTCTATATATCTGTTTCTATATATCTGTTTCTATATATCTGTTTCTATATATCTGTTTCTATATATCTGTTTCTATATATCCGTTTCTATATATCTGTTTCTATATATCTGTTTCTATATATCCGTTTCTATATATCTGTTTCTATATATCTGTTTCTATATATCCGTTTCTATATATCTGTTTCTATATATCTGTTTCTATATATATCTGTTTCTATATATCTGTTTCTATATATCCGTTTCTATATATCTGTTTCTATATATCTGTTTCTATATATCTGTTTCTATATATCTGTTTCTATATATCTGTTTCTATATATCTGTTTCTATATCTCTGTTTCTATATATCTGTTTCTATGTATCCGTTTCTATATATCTGTTTCTATATATCTGTTTCTATATATCTGTTTCTATATATCTGTTTCTATATATCTGTTTCTATATCTCTGTTTCTATATATCTGTTTCTATATATCTGTTTCTATATATCTGTTTCTACGCTTCTATGTTTCTATGCCTACATGTTTCTATATATCTGTTTCTATATATCTGTTTCTATATATCTGTTTCTATATATCTGTTTCTACGCTTCTATGTTTCTATGCCTACATGTTTCTATATATCTGTTTCTATATATCTGTTTCTATATCTGTTTCTATATATCTGTTTCTATATATCTGTTTCTATGCTTCTATGTTTCTATGCCTACATGTTTCTATATATCTGTTTCTATATATCTGTTTCTATATATCTGTTTCTATATATCTGTTTCTATATATCTGTTTCTATATATCTGTTTCTATATATCTGTTTCTATATATATGTTTCTATATATCTGTTTCTATATATCTGTTTCTATATATCTGTTTCTATATATCTGTTTCTATATATCTGTTTCTATGTTTCCATGTTTCCATGTTTCTATGTTTCCATGTTTCTATGTTTCCATGTTTCTATGCCTGTAAACTATCTACACAATTCAAGAGACGGACATTTCACCCCTATATTATATCATCATCTATGTGCTATGATATGACTGAGATGATTAGCAGACAGGTGTGGCCATACTATGGAGCATGAGTCAAAAGTGTGCACTATACCCAGAGAAAGGATTGAATAATAAGCAAGCCTGCTCGTAACTTAAAGATAAATACTACAGAAAAAGATTGTAACCTTGAGCAGAAGACAACATTTACTATGAAATAGTATTGACTGGAAGATTGACAAGAAAAGTCTAAGGAGACAGATTTAATAGGAGACAGCATTGACTAGAATACACCATTGATAATGCGACACCATTGACTAGGAGACACCATTGACTAGGAGACACTATTGACTAGAAGACACCATTGACTAGGAGACACCATTGACTAGAAGACACCATTGACTAGAAGACACCATTGACTAGGAGACACCATTGACTATGAGACACCATTGAATAGGAGACACCATTGACTAGGAGACACCATTGACTAGGAGATACCATAGACCAGGAGATACCATAGACCAGGAGAGACCATAGACCAAGAGATACCATAGACCAGGAGACACCATAGACCAGGAGACACCATAGACCAGGAGACATTATAGACCAGGAGACACCATTGACTAGGAGACACCATTGACTAGGAGACACCATTGACTAGGAGGCACCATAGACCAGGAGACACCATTGACTAGGAGACACCATTGACCAGGAGACACCGTTGACTAGGACATACCTTTGACCATGACACACCATTTTCTAGGACACAGCCGAGTCTACGGGGGGGGGGGCCTCCATATGCATATACTGTCCCACTGACCCCGTGGGGTAAACCATCACCACCACGTATGGTCCCCGTTGGGGAACGAAGCAAATATCCCCACCACGTGCAGGTACAGTCGCTAGAGCATACAGTGGTAGCTCACTGGGAGCCGTGTTAACTCTCGTACTTCGCCTTTCCGCTTCCCCGGGGCGGACGTTTCCATGGAGGTGCCACTCTGAGGCGACGGGAGCTGGAATCCTCCGTTCTGGTTGACCTACTTTGTTTAAAACTTGCCCGGCTGGCTAAATGTGCAGTCAGGCGTGGTGTACTTTTAAAAAGCCGCCTTCTAAAATAGACGCGAACCAAGAAGGCGTGACGAAAACAGTACAAATGGGGCACGACGTGGCCTAAAATGTGCCAAAATATCAAAATCAAACCAAATCAGGAAAATGTTGACACCGTACCGACATTATAAGCAACCAAAGTATAAACTAAATTTTTCAGGTGATCAAACAAGTCCTGTCAGCACACATCACTTGATGCATAAGATATATGGGATTTACCTGGGGTATATGGTAGAGGAATGTCAAGGAAAGCCTGGATGGATATAATACATTTATCATGCAGAGATTTTACTTTTTTTTCCGAATAATGACTTGGTTAGATATTGTTGTAACCCTATAGGGTTAACTGTGTGTGATCAGCTGACATATGTGACACAGGCCAGTAATACAGTTTAGCGTTCCATATCGAAGGGCAAGGGACAGTACTGGCATGAACTTTGCACGTGAATAGGACCCGGGTTATGGTCATCTGATCATAAGTCTGCGTGGACCAGAGACACTGAATGTAAGGCAGTGCAGTTCAAGACAGGACAGCGAGTAGACCGGGACTGTTAGTCTGCCATGAAGTCGGTCCTGGTTGAGTCCAGAAGTGAATGTACGAGTCCAGGAAGAGATAGAGACAGTAGAGTTTATTAGTTTAGTACGGTGATGTACAGTATAGCATTTTTAGTGTTGATGTATTGCCAATTGTGTCATATTGGCTGTTTTAATTGACCATTATTAAAGCACCAGATTATTTGAAGCCTTGTCAAGTTCTTGATATGTTGATATGTTGATGTGTTGTTGTGTGTTTAGCAGTGTTTACAGAAGGCCTGATTAGGAGAGATCGTAACAATATCATTCACTTGATTCGAGGCCATACGTTATTAAAGGACACAACACTGACGTGCGACGTCACAACCTGTGGGAAGTGGAGACCAATAGATCGTTGCCAAGTCGAACGAAAAGACCTGTTACTTGGCAACGAGCTTTTGGTCTCCGCTGTGGACAGGTTTTAACGTTGCAGGTCAGTGTTCAGGCCAGTGTTCTGTGACGATTGGTCTCGCCTAATTCCAACTAGGCATTTCCCCAGTTACCTACCAAAAACAAAAACAAATTATATGCAAATTTTTAAAACCAAGTATAGTTCGCTACGATTAATACAGTTTATAACTATAAATGAACTAATTGGTGTCACTATTCCAAAACCTGTCTGTAATATTTGTTGGCTTCGGCATCATCCAATTGGTCCATCAGCCAGGTGTAGGCTGCAAAAGTTCCTCCAGGCTTCAATACACGTTTGGCTTCCAGTAAAAACCTGTTTCAGAAAGTTTGAAAAGAAAAATTTATTGTAAATCTAGAATCTTAATGCCAAATAAATGTTCAGATGATAAAAGTGTTCTTAATTGTCCTTTTGTGTTTTCATTATAGCGCGGAGATGTGGCTAGCGTCCTGAGTTGAAATCCCAATTATCCTTAGTTCACCATTCTCATTTTATTATGTAAAATAATGCCCTGGCCCTATGATACCCAGTTAACAAAAGGCCATGGGAACACGCAATTTTCACTTAGTTTGTGTCATAGTCCAATGGTTCTCAAACAGCTGCCAGGTCAAATCATGTAAAAATATATAAAAAAAACTGGAACCCTACTTTTTAATCGAAATCTTCAAATCTAGACCCTTTTTTTTTTACATTCAAAGATCCAGTGTCTTGTCTAACACAAATCAATGAAGTCAATTAATTTGACATGATTTTTAACAGTTTGCTTACTCGTGTTCGAAAATAAACAACCAAGTCATATAATCTGACTTGAACTCTGACCCCTCGTTAATGTTAACGCCTACATTATGCCAAGCGTTTGATGCACTAGATTAGCATTTCCTTGTAGTCTATTCAATTACAAATACTATTTGTTCATGCGTCATATGAAAATATATCAACTCCTAATAGTTATTTTTTGTCTATTTACAATAACAGTGACATCTGCTGGCAGACGATCTCTCTATATATATATATTGACGATCGATAGTGTGTTAAGTACTGTTGCAGCTTTTATGCACAGTTTATTTATTTTACTAATGGTGTTACTCTAGAAAAATGTGAATATTCATTTGTTAGAAATAGTGCGGCACTATTTGATACCTGTTCTTAGTTTCTTTCAGTTTACACAGGGCGTATTAACATTATCAAATTCAAATCAACAAACTCAGTCACCAGTTCAGTCTCCACTTCAGTCACCAGTTCAGTCACCTTTTCAGTCACCTGTTCACAGTTCAGTCACCAGTTCACAGTTCAGTCACCAGTTCACAGTTCAGTCACCAGTTCACGGTTCAGTCACCAGTTCACGGTTCAGTCACCAGTTCACAGTTCAGTCATCAGTTCACGGTTCAGTCACCAGTATACAGTTAAGTCACTAGTTCCATCACCTGCTTACTCATCTGTTTAGTCACCTGTTCAATCATCAGTTCAGTCACCACTTCAGTCACCAGTACAGTCACCTTTTCAGTCACCTGTTCACAGTTCAGTCACCAGTTCACAGTTCATTCACCAGTTCACAGTTCAGTCACCAGTTCACGGTTCAGTCACCAGTATACAGTTAAGTCACTAGTTCAATCACCTGCTTACTCATCTGTTTAGTCACCTGTTCAATCATCAGTTCAGTCACCACTTCAGTCACCAGTACAGTCACCAGTTCAGTCACCTGTTCAGTCACCTGTTCAGTCATCACTTCCTTCACCTGTTCAGTCACCTGTTCAGTCACAAGTTCATTTACCAGTACAGTCAACTATTCAGTCACCTGTTTAGTCACCTGTTCAGTCATCACTTCATTCACCAGTTCAGTCACCTGTTCAGTCACCTGTTTAGTAACCGTTCAGTCACCGTTCAGTCACCAGTACAGTCACCTGTTTAGTCACCTGTTCAGTCACCAGATCATTCACCAGTACAGTCAACTATTCAGTCACCTGTTCAGTCACCTGTTCAGTCACCAGTTCATCTACCAGTACAGTCAACTATTCAGTCACCTGTTCAGTCACCAGTTCATCTACCAGTACAGTCAACTATTCAGTCACCTGTTTAGTCACCTGTTTAGTCACCTTTTCAGTCATCACTTCATTCACGAGTTCAGTCACCTGTTTAGTCACCGTTCAGTCACCGTTCAGTCACCAGTAAAGTCACCTGTTTAGTCACCTGTTCAGTCATCACTTCATTCACGAGTTCAGTCACCTGTTCAGTCACCTGTTCAGTCACCTGTTCAGTCACCGTTCAGTCACCGTTCAGTCACCAGTAAAGCCACCTGTTTAGTCACCTGTTCAGTCACCAGTTCATTCACCAATACAGCCACCAGTCTTGCAAGACTTTTTTTTTAACGCAAGCACACAACTAAGTATACACATCCACATATTCATACACCCAGAAGGGGCAAGTCCTACTTTTTCGTGTTGACCCAGTGAAGCCCAGTGGCGATGGTGACGAGGTCAACAGTTCCAGACTCAATCATGTTCAAATCCTCAGCGAGTCCAACATACGTTGTCAGATTGGGTATTCCCTTGGGCATGTTCTCTATCTGGTCCTCGCTTACATCCACACCAACCACCTGATTTAGAAATATACATATATTGGTTAAAGCAATAAGTGATATTCTTTCTTCTTCTTCTTCTCGCCAGCTTTATTGCTGCTGAGCTGTGAGCTCTTTTGCAGACTGTGCCAAGGAAAAAAGTGTGCTGTTTTCTTCAGTGGTTCAGCACTGCCGTACAGGGTGTTGGCTATGTTGGGCTGTAGTGGAAGTAGGGTCTGCCTAAGGTGGATTAGGATTAGGGAGGGGCATTCAAAGAGGACAATTAGTGATTGTCACAAGACGCTAGCAGTGTGCTGGCGCCTGCTTGAACTGGTCGTAGTCTAGGGTGATTCAGGAGGCCCGACTGTTGACGCTGGAACTTTGGTGGGTTTAGCCTTGTCGCGATTTTGGTGTTATAACTAACATATATATAACTAAGATATGCAACTAAACACCGGAATATAGTTAGAGACTATAACTTTAAACTGTAACTTTATTTACACACAACACATAAACTTCCAAATGAAACGTTATACACAGGTACATCCACTACTAAAACTAAACTCAGATCTCTAATGACTATGTCTCTAATCATGAAGTCATTCTGCTATAGTTTTCTCGTACCAGATTAGGAAACGAGCAGGAGCGGGAAATACAACCGTCCGCTCTACAAGACCCACGCCAACTAACTCTCTCTTTTTAGAGCAAAAAGAACCCTCCCAACACAGTGGTTACGTCCCCTTGCATCATCAGTGACGCATCCTCAGTGGTTACGTCCCCTTGCATCATCAGTATCTGACCAGTGATGACCACTGCCCCTTTCCCCAGATTTCCCAGATCACCCCGCCCTCGCTGTAGCCTAGGTACTCTGGTCCCGTGACAACAAAATAAACATTAAAGCACAAAAAATATACCTATTTCCCCCTTCCAATAATAAACAAATCTAATTAAAATATATGAAAACATAAATAATGACATTAGATCTAAAATATAAATAACAGAAATCAACTTAAGACTTTACACAATAACTAAGGCCATGGTAGTGGACTGCGGTTGTTTTGCTACACACACACAAACGGTTGTGGGCTCACAGCGGTTTGTGACAGTGACATAAAAGTAACAATGAAGCTGGTTAATTATAATAGCATGCATATTATTTGTTTCTTTATAACGATCAATACTTTTCCTTTTTTTGTTAACAACTAGATTTTCAGTACTTTGTGTATGTGCAGGTAAATACAACAAGCAAAAAGAAATTCAAAAAGTCGAAAACCAATTTTGGTTCATTTCATTGTCATTGATTAAGGCCTGGACCGTTTTCCGCTTTACGCGTATAGTGTTAATCCTAAGGAATTGCTGTTGCCCGATACAGTTTTGGATCAGCAGAGCAGCAAGTTCTGCCAGAGTGTAGCACTTTGGGCTGCAAGCGTCTTAAGGATCACTGGCTCTTTATTTTCTACGGGTTATCTCCCTTGGGTTTGACAACAGAACGCGGAGGTTGGTGTTGTTTTTTTCTCCAAGCTAGGTAACCAACAAAACTATACAAGCCCCATCCCCTTTCTACATGAAGCTTACTAGTTTAGGCTCGCCTTGGTGCTTTCTCCTATCATGATAACAGTTCCGCCAGACCCAATATCTGAGCAACATGTGAAGGCCAGACGTTGGACTGGCTGTGAAAGGCTACGGGTGACAGTTTTGGGTGTCAGAAGGGTGAAAATCCAACGGCACCTGGTGAACATATATGCCCAACCTGCGATCGCGGCTGTGTATCAAGGATTGGCCTCTATAGTCACACAAGAAGTTGCAAAGAGAAAAGATCGTCTCTCGAGACGTAAAATGCTACAGACAGCTTTAACTACACATATTTACTTGGTGAAACAGTTTCGTCAGGGGTAGAGTGGACTGTCCAGTACCACAGCAGACATCTACGGCCAGTTGATGACCACTGCTTATGATTTGCTCATGATATGACATAATTGTGTCAAAAATTTCTGCAGGGTAGCGAGGTCTGTACGCAGCGTAACTTCGGGCCATCTGTTTCCCTGTGTAAAACGAATGAATGACTTCATCTGTTTCTGGCCCGGTTTTGGGGAACATTTCTGAAACAATATTGAAAACAATGAAACGTGAAACATTTTAAAACATGGTCTAGGGCTAGGAATGAGATTTTTTTAAAAGGCTAAATGAATATCCCTGACAGATTGATTTACACCTGACAGATTGACTCACCCCTTGACAAACTGACTCACCCCTAACAGACTGACTCACCCCTGACAGATTGACTCACCCCTTGACAAACTGACTCACCCTTGACAAACTGACTCACCCCCTGACAAACTGACTCACCCCTGACAAACTGACTCACCCCCTGACAAACTAACTCACCCCCTGACAGACTGACTCACCCCCTGACAAACTGATTCACCCCCTGACAAACTGACTCACCCCCTGACAAACTAACTCACCCCTTGACAAACTGACTCACCCCCTGACAAACTGACTCACCCCCTGACAAACTGACTCACCCCCTGACAAACTAACTCACCCCCTGACAGACTAACTCACCCCTGACAAACTGACTCTACTCCACTTATTTTGTTTTACCTCAAGTCGACTATGTTTATATTGTAATAAAACTTATATATACATAATATGGCTCACAAAGAAGTTGATCCAGTTATTTCAAGTTTTACAAGTTAAGATATAATACACCTACAGCGGTTTAGTTGTCTACCATCAGCTAGGTGCTACAATTCAACCACCATCGACACTACAATGACGAGAATCCCATTTAACTGCAAATGTGTTTTAACGGCACTTCGTATATAATGGGTAAATAAATACCTCAGCCAATATAAGTGTCTTAGCTCTGAATCAGTCATGGCTGCCTGGTATGTGCTCTGCACTGTCGTACAGTGGTCATATTGGTACCGGGTTCATATCCTGTCCTCTGCCACTCCCTCTCGTCCTGCTGGAGGTTTGGGCTAGTACATCCGAAACGTGACCGTCACGTGACCGTCACACTCCACTATTACTTTTCAGGGCATTATTCTCAAGATGAAAAGCTAATTCATACATAAAAGAGGCGGGTGATATACGCATTAATACGCTCAGTGTGTCAAATGATATATCTTAGTAATATGGGTAGGACTTTAAAAAGCGCAACTCCAAAGGACACATATCGGTGTGTCCTTAGTGACTACAACTCTTTACCACGTTGTACATTCATCACGTCGTGTCTTATCGTTCTGTATTACGAAAGACAAAACTAGAAGCGTAGGACATAGGCAAGTCAAAATGAAATCTGTACTGTGTCATTGCTAGTCGGGCAGGTGGTTCTTCCTTTGAATAAATCTGCATGTCGCACCTATTGAATTAATTGCACAGTAAAAATGTTCTCTATTCAATAGCGCCGCTTTCATCAACTGTTGATGACGTAATTCGCACTATTTTGTTTGTGTGCAGTAGGTGATCTCCCTTTGACTGACTTGACTTAATCCTGTGTACTCCCAGGGGAGCATAGGGACGCAACCACACCTCTCCACCGAACTCGGTTCTGAGCAGCTTTCTTCACCTGCTCCCATGTCATTCCAGTGCCCTCAGCTTCACTGATGACTGACCTCTTCCATGTTTGCTTGGGTCTGCCCTCTTTCCTTGTGGGTTCCATTCAAGTGCCAGCCTTGCAACATTGGTAGCTGGTTTTCGCAGGGTGTGTCCTATCCAGCTTCGTTTTGTGATGTCTTGGGCTATGGGCTTTTGTCTAGTTCTCTCCCACAAATCGATAGAAGTTATCTTTTCTGGCTACCTAATTCCTAATATCCTGCGTAGGCATCTTGACGCTTCGTCATAATTTTTTATGACGTAAATTAAAGACATTCGTCTGGTGCACTTCACGCCATGTTGATAGACTGAAGCAAGCTATATTTTGGTCAGCTCTTGAATTTCTCTTTGGATCCGATAGTGGACAGCCTAATCGTTGGCCTTGGTAGATATTCTTAAAGGATTATCTTGACCCCTGTTTAGGGTGAGTTTTATTTCGTATTGTATAGTTAATTTTTGTAAATGGATTCCATCGTATTCCTATTTTGTATATAGATTAGAAGATTAGAAGAATCTGTTCTTTATCTTTCTATAGGGTCTCATGTTTCAGGAGTGAGACCTCAGTTTTAGCTTACAGGACTGAGGTTTTCATCTCAGTTTGTCTGTCTGACGTTTTCATCTCAAGCTTTGGGACTGAGGTTCGAGTCTTAGGTTCCAGATTCCAGACTGCGCGTGCTATATCCAGACCTGGTGGTGCTTTGTGAAGTTGTGAGTTTTAGATTCTACTATAAACTTTTACTTATGGATCGTCGGTGAATAGTTTCTTGGCTGGAAGACAGATCTACTTGTATTGCTAGTTGTTGTCTTGAAAGATTGTCATTGTGTGGACAATATTATGGAACCTTATAAGTAAAGGTGATTGCATTGTTATTTAAATATTAATTAAATATTTATTGTAATACTATTGCAATTACTGAATTTTCACATCATATTGGATCTATATGCATTTATATTTTCTTTATCATTATTATTGATCATATATCATTTTCATTGTAGAAATATCATTAGATTAAATTCATATTTTAATTTAAATCATCATACACCTCGTTTATTATTTTATGAACAACTGGGTGTGTATGGTGTGACTGTCGGGCTGAACTTGGGCCTAAAATATTACAGGTTATCAAGTAATTAAATATAACAAACACATTTATAATTCAATTTTATTGTAATACCTACACACATTAAAAATCAATAATTACATGCAAATTAAGTCCTGACACTGCACAAGCCCCAGAGATTTACAGTTTATATATTGGTGGCCCTTGTAACGCTTTAGCCTAGGGGTGGGCAACATTTTTGTATCGAGGGCCGCATTGAAAAAAGTTTGGGAATGGCGGGCCGCACACACACACACACACTCACACTCACACACACATATATATATATATATATATATATATATATATATATATATATATATATATATATATATATATATATATATATATATATATATATATATTAGAAAGATAAGCTTGCTGTGTAGAATGTCTTTTAATTCACATATACACTGTATTACGATTTTTAAAAATTGCTGTTGTCTTTTTAAATCGCAATATCCCCACAAATATACACTTGTACTTAATGTGCAGTATTTTACTTCTTCTTACACTCCGTGCATAATGTTTCTTAACTGTGAAACTATCTTACTAGTTGTTACCTCTGTGTGTGACTGCTGTCAAATTACAGTCAGTCAACATTGACCAGTGTTTATACTTGTTTAGTTTCCACAAAGATTACTTGCTCACCGAATGAAACAAGTCTTGTTACGCAAGTTAAATGTAGGGATGAGTGAAGCCTGCCTTTGTGGAGCATCACCATAGAATGCTGATCCGGTCCTTCAATGGTGCATACTACATACGGGGACCCGAACAAGACTCTACAAAGACTATTCGAGGAACTACCTGATCTGGAAACCACTACGCGGTTCATCTCAAATATAGGATTACTGATCTGAACCCTTCAACATGTAAAATGAGAACATATTTGCCCACCCCTGCTTTAGCCCTATGAAATTAATTAATTAATGCAATTCCTACCTTTTAATGTGGGATCCAAATGTGTTGAAGAAGAAGTCCCCATTTGCTGAGAACCACGATCTGGTGGAGGTGGAAAATGAGTTGTCGAATGGTCGAATTAATATTACCTGCAATAAAGCGATATATATATATAGCTGGAGGTCACTTACAAAGGCCGCGGGATACACATTTGAGGAAAAGAAAATCCGCTGCCGAGGACAGACGTAGACGGCGAAAAAAAATCTAAATTGACCACCGGCGGACAATGATTATGTCTGTTCTGCATAAGGCAAAGCATGTAGGTCGTTGCTGGGGCTGCGTGAAATACTGCATTCCTCATTAATCTTTAGACTCGAAGACACAACTTATGTATAAAACCTCCACCCAATATAAATGAAAACAAAAATCATACATTTTAAACGCACAATTGCACATTGTAAACTAATGCAGACGGACAAAAAGAAATGCATTTTAGTTTTATTAAAGGTTTCCGATGTCCCTTTAGGAATCCTACATCCTGTCTCAGACGGACGACGCGTTGGCTTGAACCTATGAACACATACCATTTGCAGCCATATTTGTTTCAACAGGTTGTTTTTTTTTTTAGTGTGTTTGAGTGGGTCATCTGTTTCTGTGGCCCACGGTTTACGAGCAGGGTGTCATATGTCCATAACAACGACCAACCGCCTTTACTTTCCCCAACTTAGGTCAGGTACCCATTAGAGTTGGGTGGGTGACCTTAACATCATCTGCCCTATAGGTCGCAAGGTCTGAAAGGGGAACTTTTTTTTTACAGCCCACAGGTTGCGAATAAGCAGGCCAGTGCTGCGGCCTCGTAGGGTGAATGGTCTCGACCAGGCAATCATCCTGATGTAGAGTGCGGTTAAGAAGCGGTGGAACAAATATGAATAGAATATGACAAACTACAAAAAAAATGTTGATCTCCTATTTATTTTATGGAAATTGTGTTTTAGTTGTTGAACCCGTTCTGGTTGATGGTGCCTGACGTGTACAATTATTTTTTCAGTATCTGCAGACGACTGGGGGGGGGGGTTGTCACATGATCGTCACACCCAACATTACATGTCAGAGAATAATTCTCAAGATTAATGGTTAATTCATGTGTAAAAGAAGCGGGTCGTCACGATTATTTCTAAGACTGCAAAAATTTGTATACAGGACACTGCGTATCAGTATGTAAACCAATGCATTACACCTTAAATCCTTTTCTTTGAGTTACTTTCCTAGATTTCAATTTAAAAAAAAACTAATAAATATTCAAAAAAGACACAAAGATAAAGGAACATTTCTTATTCCATGTGCTAGGACAAATTCGTGCAAGTGATCTTTTTTTTCCTAGTGCCAGCAGAGCATGAAATATATATATTGCATCAAGATAGAGAACTTAAAATGCACTACAAAATAGACATATGGATACAAGATAGACTGAATTACCTTTTGATTTGACGGAACGTCTTATAAGATCTTCATCCAAATTATAATTATTTTCTGCTCTAATTCGTTATTAAATGTTCCCCAGTCGTTAAATAGTATTTAATATAACCAGAGAGATTACATGCAGAGATCTTAAACTTTTGCTGCCAATGTTTGCGATGTCTAGCTAGATTAGGTGACGTCCCATTTTCCTTATAGTTTATATTTAGTTATCACGTGACTTTGATAAATAGAAAGTAAAGCCTTGTGGCACCAAAAGGGAGCTCATTTCTTGCTTCGTTTCACGCATGACGTAGTAATGACAATGCTGAATAATGCCCACATACTAATAGAGTCAAACCCAAAAAAAAAATTAAAACGAGTTCCCTCCCTCCTTCTTACCTAACAGAATCAACAACAGCTACAAATATTTGACCAAATTTCTATTTTTAGTGTTATTGATGGGGTTGTTTTTATTTTTGTTTGATTATTTTTTTAAATTTCTCAAACCCAGGGGCGTAGCTAGGAATTTTCCATCGTTTGGGGGCCCGGGAGACCCTGCATTTTGCGTAATATTTAATTTTTATGTAAAAAACACTCATTAGGGGGGCCCCCTTGAAGTGGGGATTTTCAAATTCTTTCCCCTCCTACCCCACCCTAGCTACGCCACTGCTCAAACCAGTGCTGATGGCATGAAATTTTTAAAAATCTTAATCGGAATTTTGACTATTTACTGTAACTATTCGTTGGTATTTCTATTCATGAATAAAATATATTACCGTTATTATAAAATAATTGCATAGATTACCACATTTAGCCTTTTCTCAATTTCGGGCAAATGACTTGAAGCCGGCTGAACAGAAATGGCCAAGATGGATTTTAGTCAGTTACAGAAATCGGGTCTCAAACAAAGAAATCCTATGCCGAAATTGGAGTCGATTTTGTAGTGATTTTGATTTTGTTTAGATTATTATTTCCCTTGTTTCCACATACATATACTTTTAAGTTGAATCTGTGTATATTTGTTAATAAACGCTAGTATTTTTTTAAATCAAGAAGTGTAAGTTTATGTCAAGCTCTACATTAAGAATGTAGTACACCTCAATCGGTTTAGTTGTACTAGCTTTTTGAGCTAAAAACCAACGACGGACTAATGACACAGTTCTATGCCCTAATCATCATCATCATCATCAAACTCCATTTGAGTGAGGGCTTGAGAGGCTCAAATCCTCTCTTGCAAAAGCTCTGGACAGAAACCCTGCTGTCTTGCGTAGTGCATAAATGTCGCCATACAGGTCAAGAATTTTTGGTTTCCTAGACCTGTCGAGACGGAGATCAGCAAGTCTGGGGCAGTCAAACAGAATATGAGGCACGGTTTCCTCTTCCTCCCCGCAGCGGGGGCACCGTTAATCGAAATGTATCCATAGCCGTGAGAAATATGAGCCAACAGGACAATGGCCTGTCCTACACTGTGCTATAACAGCTTGCTCAGGCCTGGACAGCCTCCACCACGGGGAAGTGCGGTCAGGGCGCCTCATGCGCTCCCAGACTCCACGGGCTTTTTAGGACTTGTCCCAGCACTCAAACCACTTTTCCATTTCTGTTTTTTAAATTATAGCCAGGGCTTGATGAAAGCTTACATCCTGTTCAGTGGGTGGAATTCGCCCTCCCTGGTGGGCCAAGGAGTCTGCAACAGGGTGGTCTTGTCATTATGGACTGCACACTCAGTACACTATATAGGCCTACACGTGTACGTCTATCTGGTCAGATTGTTAAAATCAGCCGGACACACGGTCTATTTACTTTCTGGGCAGGGAGGATGTTTTAGTGTAAACATATATCTACGAACTTGCTGCCATGCCAGTGTGTTATTTTCTGACCACTCCACATTAAGCAAACACTATTGCATAACGCGTAATGACAAAAATGCAGGGTAGTCTTGTACAGGTTTTATCATCGACTACACACGTACAAGACTACACACGTACAGTACACTAGGCCTACATGTGTATGTCTAGCTGACCAAGTTGTTAAAATCAGTTAGACACAGTCTATTTACTTTATGGTCAGAGAGGGTGTGGATTAAGATTTTTTTTTCTAGAGTTGGTTATCCTAATGCTTTTAGATCTATATAGGCCTAGCTGTCGATTTAGATCTCAATAATAAATCTTAAGACTACAAAAAGGTGTACTTGATGTTCCTGCAGTAAAAAAAAATTATTGTTTGCCGCAAATGAATTGATTAAAACCACTAAATATTTACCTAACCCACTAATCTGATTACCGCTATAAACAGCAATTAAACACCACCACGTGGCTCACGACAAAAATACATAACAACAACCTCATTCATAATATTGCAAAGAAACTTTTGGCAAAAAATGTTTAACATTTTATAATACTGCTACTTTAAGTTGCAAATATTTACCCACATAACTTCTACTAGCATCTTACTTTACCCTCTTCAAATGCAGACTGACTAAATAGTTGTTGAAAAGTTGTACACATTTTAATTAAACTTTTTATCTAGTAACTAAAAAAAAAAATAATTAAAGTACGATTTTAACTAAACTTTGGCCTTAATTAATTTTTTTTTTTAGTTAAACTAAAAGTTTCTAGCTTTTTAGTTAACTTTTGCCCATCACTAATTATTGCAACTTTACTTTTTAGTCTTCGGACCTAAATTTCATTTATGTATAATTTAATGTAAAAATAAGATAAGCATTTCAAGTCTCGGCCTGGCTGATATTCGATGATCAAAACGATTGTGAAACGAAAGATTGCAGTTAAAAACTTGTACAAACGTGAGAGCTATAGCATAAAGATGCTTCATAGAGTGGACAGGCATGTCACTAGATTCTAGGTAAGGCAAAAGACTGAGAGAAATAAAGGAAAACGGTCAACAGATTATGTGTGGTGCCCCAACAGTTCAACAGATAAATATGTCAGGCCAGCTCTCTTGTTTAACAAAAAATATAGTATTTTCACACCAGAAATTTATCACAGTAATCTTCCCTTTGTTCACACTTTGAGTTTTTAATGATCCGCCTTGAGCTGTATGTACAATAAAATACACCAAGAGAGAAAAAGAAGAGACGAAATATGAAGAAATGTGTTGGCGATATAATTATCAACATAAGAAAATGCATAGAGGAAAATTGACTCAGATTTTCAAAAAAAAAAAAATAGGCTAAAAATAAACAATATCACGGATTCCGTATTGAATAAACAATGCTGCCAACTATAAAATCAAAGTACTTTGTACTATAACGCGGTTATAAAAGAAGAAGCTTTGAAATGATATTGTACAATATGAAAGATGCGCACAAATTGTTTACTGAGTTCATCTAAATCTTTCGCTTATTAAATCGAGATTTTCAAGATCAACTTAACAATGTCAAGGACGCTCAACTAAGCTTTAATGTTGCCAACTAAAAGACAAAACAAACAAGACGGACATACGGACAGACATTTCACACAAAACTAATAGCGTCTTTTCCCCTTTCGGGGGACGATAAAAAAATGAGTAACAAAATGAGAGCTTAAAAATGTTGAATCTCCAGTGCTAAAAAGTGCACAGAAATTATGGGATACTTTTGGAAAACACATAGCTCATCAGCACCTCTGTACACAGGATACAGAAAAAAGACAGCTATTTTTAGCTTTTTTTTTACGCAATAGAAGAAAATCTCCAACACTTCTTTATTATAAACACCGCAAGCACCAAATAAAAATTCCTTAAAATATGATTTAATCTTTATGTATGAAAATCGCCAATAATAGTTTCTCTAATTTTAGAACCATTTTCAGAGTGAAGGGGAGGAAATCAAAAGGCCTTGAGTCCGTGACCTTACTATTGTGAAAGTAAAAAAAACATGGTCCCGTTTTTTTTTTTTTTTTGTTTTTTTTTTGTTGTTTTATTTTTGGTAAAATTACATCTGCATAGAATGTTAGAAACAGGGTGGGGTGATTTCATGACTATCTGGGTTAAGACCGGTTCAAAGAAATGGCACTAATTCTCCAAGCGTTTCAAACCAAGTATGACTCGTCACAGTGCTTGCATTTGCGTCATAGTGTCAAAGGTACTGATGCAGAGTTTGTGGGAGTTTTAAGAAACTTAGAAAAATATTCCTAGTGAAATATTCACTTGATGATTTTTAGAATTACGAAATGGGGATAAAAATAAAGAAAGAGTGCATTTTGGTGAGCTATGTGTGGATGGTTGCATTCTGTGTGGCTGGTTGTGATATGTGTAGGACTTAGTGTATTGTGTTGTTAGTTGTGATATGTGTAGGACTTAGTGTTATGTGTTGTTAGTTGTGATATGTGTAGGACTTAGTGTTATGTGTTGTTAGTTGTGATATATGTATGACTTAGTGTATTGTGTTGTTAGTTGTGATATATGTAGGACTTAGTGTTATGTGTTGTTAGTTGTGATATATGTAGGACTTAGTGTATTGTGTTGTTAGTTGTGATATGTGTAGGACGTAGTGTATTGTGTTGTGTGTTGAAGGCTTTCCTATTTGTGGGACGTTGCGTTATGTGTGAATGGTTTTAGTATGTGTGGGTGGTTATTTTATGTGTGGGTAGCTGTACTATATGTGGGTGGTCGTACTATGTGTGGGTGGTTGTGGTATGTGTGGAAGTTTGTACCATGTGTGGATAGTTGTGTTATATGTGGAAGATTTTGTTATGCGGGGGAGGTTGTAGTATGTGTGGGTGGTTGCGTTTTGTGTGGGAGGGTGTTATATAAGTGGGTGATTGTTCTATGTGTGGGTGGTGATGGTATGTGTGTGAGGCTGTACTATGTGTGGGTGGTGATGGTATGTGTGTGAGGCTGTACTATGTGTGGGTGGTGATAGTATGTGTGTGAGACTGTACTATGTGTGGGTGGTGATGGTATGTGTGGGATGATGTATTATGTGTGGGTGGTTGTGCTTTGTGTGGTTGTACTATGTATGGGAAGTTGTGTGTTGTGTGTGTGTTTATGTTATGTGTGAATGACTGTGCTAAGTACCAAATTGGTTATGTTACATATGTGTTTTACGTTTTATGTGTGAATGGTTCTTATATGTGTGGGTGGTTGTGTTATACGTGGGTGGTTGTGTTATGTGTAGATGGTTGTGTTATGTGTGGATGGTTGTGTTATATGTGGGTGGTTGTGTTATATGTCAATGTTGGTGATTACCGTGGGTGGTTCTGTTATGTTATGTGTCAGTGGTTGACTTCGTGGATTTAAAAAATGGATCTTGTGTCCAAGGGTCATGAAACACAAACCTGTTTCTCCGTTTATTGAAGTGACTGAGCTGTCAAATGGATCTTAATTTCAAATTTTGAAACCTCATTAGCAAATAATAAGTTCGAATTCAGGTCATTTCCTTTTTTTTTTTTTTTTGTAAATGCTTTTAAAAACCTGTAAAAAAAAAATAAATACCCAGATCACCATCTTCCATTCTCCCCCCCCCCACCTCCAGGGGGTCTACGAATGTGAAAAGATAAATTGGGGGTTTATGAGATGTCCACAGGGGTCTACGAATGTGAAAAGATAATTTGGGGGTTTATGAGATGTCCACAGGGGTCTACGAATGTGAAAAGATAATTTGGGGGTTTATGAGATGTCCACAGGGGTCTACGAATGTGAAAAGATAATTTGGGGGTTTATGAGATGTCCACAGGGGTCTACGAATGTGAAAAGATAATTCAGGGGTTTATGAGATGTCCACAGGGGTCTACGATTATAGATTTCATTTAAGCAGATCGTGACTTTAATTTTTACATTCATTTAATGTCATTATTTCATACACTAATATATTAGTTGTACCTTGATAAATCCTTTAAATATTTATCCTGCTAATCATACCAAATTATTAAGGTATTTAGTCTCAATACTTATTTTACAAGCTTAATTTTATCTACATGTAACAAATGTTTAACAAAAAGAAATGTAGACTGTCCAGCGTTGATTATTTAAAACTGGGATTCATTCCTTCCTTGTCAAACAAGCGGTTGACTAAGTTACTTTTTTTTTTATAATGATACGAAACCCATTACGCTGGAGGATCATCTGAGACAATGTCCCCCTGACAAAATAGATAAAGATTTGAAAATTGTTCAAATACTCAAAGATAAAGTTCTGAATTGACCCAAACAATCTCTCTTCAACATCATATAGAGAAGATAATGGTTTCTGAGTGTCTTCACTTATAGCGAAATACGGAAAAAAGTAAAACATTGATTTTGCCAGCCGTTGTAGTTGTGAAAACTGTTTTACACACACCTACATCTGATATTATTAAAAGAATTTTTTTAAGCAACAATACAGTTCAAGGGCACATCGGTGGCATGAGTTATCAAATTAAAAGCTTCTTATGTGATTCTTTGCAAAGGACATATATATACAGTTTGGGATCAGCGGCGTCACAGGCTCTGACAGGGTGTAGCACTGCGTGGTGCAAACTGCCTAAGGGTCGCCATTTCCTTATTTTTCCTCAGGGTTGACCCACGACAGCTTTTCCATGTTTGGGTATAGACGCATGGCAGCAGAATTTTGAATTCAGTTTTTTTTGTTCTGCTAGGTGGCTTATGAGCCCTTCCTGCTTGAAGTCTACTGGCTAGGGCGCCAGTTACTCGCCTTCTCCCTTAGTGAAAACAGTTCTGCGGACACATGAAAGGTCGAGAAATACACAAGAAACTCTTTGCGAACACTTTTACAATGATACTTAAAACAAATTAATTAATTAATATTTAATGTTTGAATGTCTTCTTCATAGAATGTATGAAACATGACATCCGTAGGATCAGATGATAAGTCTGGGTAAAAAAAAAACCATTTCCAGTGTGTTTGATGATTCCAGTAATACATAATAATTGTTAATTTAATTGGTTTAATTTGAATGTTATCAACTAAAATAAATTAGTTATTATTTGATACTTAATATGTAGCTTGAAATTGCATTTTCACTCTTCAACTCACTAAAATTAGAAATTAGTTGTTTTTTTTAAATTTGCAAAAAAAAAAGCAAAACAAGTTAAGCATGGTGTATCGAAACTATTGAATTAGTTGCATAGTTAATATGTTTTAGTATCATAGCGCCGCGATCATTACTAGGCGATGACGTCATTTGCGCTATTTTCTATTTTGTTGTGTAGGCTAGTGGATGATCTCGCCTTGTTGCTTAGTCATAATTTCTTGTGACGTAAAGTGAGTGCATGCTACGACTTTCGTCATAAATCGTCTGTTTCATTCTCTCCATCTTGAGCTGTAGAGACAAGTTGTGTTTTTGGGAGCGCTTGATTTACTCCTTGTGCTTATGTTACTGGACAGCCTTAGCATTTGCCTTGGATATAGATCTAGTCTTAAAGGATTATCTTGACCCCTGTTAAAGGGTTAGTTTTATTTTCACATTATATAGTTGTCTGTAATTGGAGTCGATCGTATTTGTATTTTTTATAATTAGACTGGAAGATTTAGAAGAATTTGTTCTTTTATCTTTCTATAGGGTCTCAGTGTCAAGTCTCAGTGTCAAGTCTCAGTGTCAAGTCTCAGTGTCAGACTCAGTGTCAAGTCTCAGTGTCAGTCTCAGTGTTAGACTCAGTGTCAAGTCTCAGTGTCAGTCTCAGTGTTAGACTCAGTGTCAAGTCTCAGTGTTAGACTCAGTGTCAAGTCTCAGTGTCAAGTCTCAGTGTCAAGTCTCAGTGTCAAGTCTCAGTGTTAGACTCAGTGTCAAGTCTCAGTGTCAGTCTCAGTGTTAGACTCAGTGTCAAGTCTCAGTGTTAGACTCAGTGTCAAGTCTCAGTGTCAAGTCTCAGTGTCAAGTCTCAGTGTCAAGTCTCAGTGTCAAGTCTCAGTGTTAGACTCAGTGTCAAGTCTCAGTGTCAAGTCTCAGTGTCAAGTCTCAGTGTCAAGTCTCAGTGTCAAGTCTCAGTGTCAAGTCTCAGTGTTAGACTCAGTGTCAAGTCTCAGTGTTAGACTCAGTGTCAAGTCTCAGTGTCAAGTCTCAGTGTTAGACTCAGTGTCAAGTCTCATTGTTGGACTCAGTGTCAAGTCTCAGTGTCAAGTCTCAGTGTTAGACTCAGTGTCAAGTCTCAGTGTCAAGTCTCAGTGTTAGACTCAGTGTCAAGTCTCAGTGTTAGACTCAGTGTCAAGTCTCAGTGTCAAGTCTCAGTGTCAAGTCTCAGTGTCAAGTCTCAGTGTTAGACTCAGTGTCAAGTCTCATTGTTGGACTCAGTGTCAAGTCTCAGTGTTAGACTCAGTGTCAAGTCTCAGTGTTAGACTCAGTGTCAAGTCTCAGTGTCAAGTCTCAGTGTTAGACTCAGTGTCAAGTCTCAGTGTTAGACTCAGTGTCAAGTCTCAGTTTTCAATATTGAGATTTCAGCTTCGGTCTACAGGACTGAGGTCTTCATCTCAGTTAGTCTGTCTGACGTTTCAAGTTGGTTTTCACGAGTCTGAGGTTCTACATTCCAGACTGCGGGTTGCTGTGTCCAGACCTGGTGATACAGTGTGAACTATGAACTTTTTATTAGTGGTCGTCGGTGAACAGTATCCAGGCTAGAAGCTAGATCTACATGTATTACCAGTTGTTGTCTGGAAAGTTTATGTGGACAATTGTACTGAATATTATAGCTAAGGTGATTATATTAATTGTATTATAATTACTTTTTAGTATTTAAAATGAACTAGATCATATTAGACTACATCACATTATATATCTACTGTTATTCATATCATTATTATTATTCATGTATCAGTTCATTGTAAATATATCATTAGATTAAATTCATAATTTTATTTAAATCATCATACACCTGGTTTATTAATTTATGTATAACAGGGTGTGTATGGTGTGACTGTCGGGCTGAACTTGGGCCTAAAATATTACTAGTTTTTAAAAACAATTATTCGACTTTAGCCTATAATACATATTGGGAACCACACCCTTTCAGTGGTGCAGGAATTTACCTACTTGGGTTCAACAATTGTCAGTAACCTAGACTTAGACATTGAGCTGACAAAAAGGATAGGAAAAGCTACCACAGCATTGGCAAAACTCTCCAAACGCGTCTGGGAAAATGGTAAATTGACCACAGCGACCAAAATCCTAGTCTACAACGCCTGTGTTGTGAGCACTCTCCTTTATGGCAGTGAAAGCTGGTCAACATACATGTACCAAGAGCACAGGTTGAATAGTTTCCACTTGCGCTGCCTGAGACGCATAATGGGCATCTCTTGGAGGGACCATGTCTCCAATCAGGAAGTTTTGAGATTGGCCAATATGAACAGCATGTATGCTCTCCTGACACAAAGAAGATTGATTGGCTCGGACATGTCACCCGCATGCCAGATGGTAGAATCCCGAAAGATATCTTATATGCTGAGCTTGTGGAAGGAGTCAGACCCAAGGGCCGCCCCAGACTAACATATAGAGATGTCTGCAAGCGAGACATGAGAGCCACAGGCATCAGCGAAAGTATGTGGGAAAACATAGCCAAAGACCGGCATGGAGACAGCCTGTGCGTGCTGGGACAACCCTTGCTGAGAACAAAAGAATTGAAGCGGCCTTAATCAAGAGGGAAAAAAAGAAAGCTGCCCTGTCCGCAAGCCCTGAATCAGAGGCATACACATGTACGAATTGTGGCAAAGAATTAGCTTGATTAGCCACACCAGATTCTGCCCCGTCTCAAGATTAAGCCAAAACCAGTGACTCATTTGGGCGCATCCATTGCCTTTCGAGACAAAAGGAGCCAAATATTTGACTTTACCTCTCGTTCGGTGTCTAACCAAATACAATAATTGACTTTACATCTCGTTCGATGTCTAATACTAGTGTAATTGAAACCACGTTCTGGCTTTAAATGTTTAACCTTTTTTTTTTCACACGGTGGGTTCTGTTTTTTTACTGGCATTTCTGGTCCATCTTTTTTTTTATTTAAATCACGAAACAGATGGATAGAATTAGAACTGTCTAAATCGTCACCCTTTACTGTTTAGATGTCTTCATTGAGGACTGCACTTTAAGTGACACCAGTTTAGTCATGAACTCAAGCTAACTTCTCCACCTAAACGCAAGAGAGCGTAACTATAAAGTATAGGGAGTGTTACAGCATGACAAAAATTGACATATTAGTCTACGCCTAAGTGATCTCCCTTTTCAAACCTGGGATGTATGATATAGCGCTTTCTTGTCTATTTTATTTTTTTGTACATACGCTCTTCTTACTGTGAGGGAATAAAAAAACGTTTCAGATGCCTGCAGAGTGAACTTTTGAACTAGTAAAATCGCAGTAAAATGATACCTATTATTTTTAGATATAACTTTTTGTAGTAAACAAGCGCTTATAAACATTATGCATAAAAAGCGAACTATAAAAATAACAACCTTTTTTAAATGAAGCCTTTGTTGGATTAATGAAAAACACCTTCAATGTATATAAATAATAACATCACAATATTGCATTGATCATCTCTTTTTCTATGTAAAATAAATATAATTGCTACTTATTAATTTTTTTTATTGATTCATTTAATGTCATTTACAATTAATAATTGTGCCGAGTTTCAACTTGATCCGAGAATGGGAAGTGGGAGAAAAAAAGTGTTAAAAAAAACAACCCAGACAGACAGACGGTCGGACAGAATGAGTTAATATATTTTTTTTATAAAAAATTAAAATAACCTAAGCGGACTATATTTAATTAGCATTCAATGTGTTAATTTGGATTTCAAAAATATTGTAATTCACTTTGCAAAGAAAAACCGGTTAATTGCGGTATAAATATCTGTCTTCACGTGTTTATTGCATTCCTAAAACCTTTCCGGACCTAATTGTGGGAAACTACAGGCTAGAGTATTCTACCAGACCTGTGTGGGAATCTACAGTATTCACCAAACTTATGTGGGAGCCTAAAGTATTCTAAAAGACCTGTGTGGGAACCTACAGTATTCTGTCAGACCTGTGTGGGAACCTACAGTATTCTGCCAGACCTGTGTGGGAACCTAGAGTATTCTGCCAGACCTGTGTGGGAACCAACAGTATTTTACCAGACCTGTGTGGGAACCTACAGTGTTCTACCAGACCTGTGTGGGAACCTACAGTATTCTGCCAGACCTTTGTGGGAACCTAGAGTATTCTGCCAGACCTGTGTGGGAACCTACAGTATTCTGCCAGACCTGTGTGGGAACCTACAGTATTCTGCCAGACCTGTGTGGGAACCTACAGTATTCTGCCAGACCTGTGTGGGAACCTACAGTATTCTGCCAGACCTGTGTGGGAACCTACCGTATTCTGCCAGACCTGTGTGGGAACCTACAGTATTCTGCCAGACCTGTGTGGGAACCTACAGTATTCTGCCAGACCTTTGTGGGAACCTAGAGTATTCTGCCAGACCTGTGTGGGAACCTACAGTATTCTGCCAGACCTGTGTGGGAACCTACAGTATTCTGCCAGACCTGTGTGGGAACCTACAGTATTCTGCCAGACCTGTGTGGGAACCTACCGTATTCTGCCAGACCTGTGTGGGAACCTACAGTATTCTGCCAGACCTGTGTGGGAACCTACAGTATTCTGCCAGACCTTTGTGGGAACCTAGAGTATTCTGCCAGACCTGTGTGGGAACCTACAGTATTCTGCCAGACCTGTGTGGGAACCTACAGTATTCTGCCAGACCTGTGTGGGAACCTACAGTATTCTGCCAGACCTGTGTGGGAACCTACAGTATTCTGCCAGACCTGTGTGGGAACCTACAGTATTCTGCCAGACCTGTGTGGGAACCTACCGTATTCTGCCAGACCTGTGTGGGAACCAACAGTATTTTACCAGACCTGTGTGGGAACCTACAGTATTCTGCCAGACCTGTGTGGGAACCTACAGTATTCTGCCAGACCTGTGTGGGAACCTAGAGTATTCTGCCAGACCTGTGTGGGAACCTACAGTATTCTGACAGACCTGTGTGGGAACCTACAGTATTCTGCCAGACCTGTGTGGGAACCTAGAGTATTCTGCCAGACCTGTGTGGGAACCTACAGTATTCTGACAGACCTGTGTGGGAACCTACAGTATTCTGACAGACCTGTGTGGGAACCAACAGTATTTTACCAGACCTGTGTGGGAACCTACAGTATTCTGCCAGACCTGTGTGGGAACCTAGAGTATTCTGCCAGACCTGTGTGGGAACCTACAGTATTCTGCCAGACCTGTGTGGGAACCTACAGTATTCTGCCAGACCTGTGTGGGAACCTAGAGTATTCTGCCAGACCTGTGTGGGAACCTACAGTATTCTGCCAGACCTGTGTGGGAACCTACCGTATTCTGCCAGACCTGTGTGGGAACCAACAGTATTTTACCAGACCTGTGTGGGAACCTACAGTATTCTGCCAGACCTGTGTGGGAACCTAGAGTATTCTGCCAGACCTGTGTGGGAACCTAGAGTATTCTGCCAGACCTGTGTGGGAACCTAGAGTATTCTGCCAGACCTGTGTGGGAACCTAGAGTATTCTGCCAGACCTGTGTGGGAACCTACAGTATTCTGCCAGACCTGTGTGGGAACCTAGAGTATTCTGCCAGACCTGTGTGGGAACCTAGAGTATTCTGCCAGACCTGTGTGGGAACCTAGAGTATTCTGCCAGACCTGTGTGGGAACCTAGAGTATTCTGCCAGACCTGTGTGGGAACCTAGAGTATTCTGCCAGACCTGTGTGGGAACCTAGAGTATTCTGCCAGACCTGTGTGGGAACCTACAGTATTCTGCCAGACCTGTGTGGGAACCTACAGTATTCTGACAGACCTGTGTGGGAACCTAGAGTATTCTGCCAGACCTGTGTGGGAACCTAGAGTATTCTGCCAGACCTGTGTGGGAACCTAGAGTATTCTGCCAGACCTGTGTGGGAACCTACAGTATTCTGCCAGACCTGTGTGGGAACCTAGAGTATTCTGCCAGACCTGTGTGGGAACCTACAGTATTCTGCCAGACCTGTGTGGGAACCTACAGTATTCTGCCATACCTGTGTGGGAACCTACAGGAATAAATTGTAGAAAAAGGCTCTAATGATTTTTTTAGAAATTTGTCAACTTGTATATATCTTTGGAGACCTCATTCACCAAAACTAACGTTCACGTGATAATATTGATAAGACAACAAAAAACTGTCACGTGATAACCATTATTTATTACAATTAGATCGTAATTTGTATAGAAGAAATAGAGAAGCAGGTGACTCAATGTTGTTTATTTACTAATTGTGAAAGAGGTCCACTGATGACCCTTTTTTATTTATAAACATTTTTATTTATAAAAAGACTTTCTTTTGAAAATACTTTTGTTCTTTATCTTTATCTTGAACAGCCATGCGAGCGGGTATTCCCGTTGTCTTCATTGAAGAGTGAAAGAAACAGACGTACTGGAACATTTGGAGCACCGCCTTCAAAGTTGAATCTAAAGTTCTATCATTAGAGTAGATTTATACATTGGCTTAGCTAGGATTTTTTTCAGGTGGGGGGATTATCTATTCATTGTTTGGTATTAACTATTCAATATTTGGTATTAACTATTCAATATTTGGTATTATCTATTCAATGTTTGGTATTAACTATTCAATGTTTGGTATTATCTATTCAATGTTTGGTATTATCTATTCAATGTTTGGTATTATCTATTCAATGTTTGGTATTAACTAGTCAATGTTTGGTATTATCTATTCAATGTTTGGTATTAACTAGTCAATGTTTGGTATTAACTATTCAATGTTTGGTATTAACTATTCAATGTTTAGTATTATCTATTCAATGTTTGGTATTAACTATTCAATGTTTGGTATTATCTATTCAATGTTTGGTATTAACTAGTCAATGTTTGGTATTATCTATTCAATGTTTGGTATTAACTAGTCAATGTTTGGTATTAACTAGTCAATGTTTGGTATTAACTAGTCAATGTTTGGTATTAACTAGTCAATGTTTGGTATTATCTATTCAATGTTTGGTATTAACTATTCAATGTTTGGTATTATCTATTCAATGTTTGGAATTAACTAGTCAATGTTTGGTATTAACTAGTCAATGTTTGGTATTATCTATTCAATGTTTGGTATTATCTATTCAATGTTTGGTATTAACTATTCAATGTTTGGTATTATCTATTCAATGTTTGGTATTAACTAGTCAATGTTTGGTATTATCTATTCAATGTTTGGTATTAACTATTCAATGTTTGGTATTATCTATTCAATGTTTGGTATTAACTAGTCAATGTTTGGTATTATCTATTCAATGTTTTGTTTTAACTAGTCAATGTTCATTGTTCAGAGTCAATGTTCAGAGTCAATGTTCAGAGTCAATGTTCAAAGTCAATGCTCAGAGTCAATGTTCAGAGTCAATGTTCAGAGTCAATGTTCAAAGTCAATGCTCAGAGTCAATGTTCAGAGTCAATACTTCCAGCCGCTCTAACAATAGTAAGAAAATATAAGCCGCAATGTTAAAAAAAAAAACCTTATCCTTGGCGGAGAATTCCGCGCTAATGGCATCCTTTGTCCAACTCTGCTCTGAATAGTTGAACTGAGGATAATTTAACTGGTAAATGTCATGATTTGTTTAACTGAAAGTTTACTATCTACGAGCCATGGTTTTTGTTGTTGTTATTAGTTTCAGGAAAGTTTTATAAAGCGATTTTTTTAAGGCTTGGACGTCCCTTAAGAAAGAGGGGTGGGGGGCATTGTGGGGCAGTCCGAAGTGTATGCCACTCGACCAAGCAATATTATGATGGTGTTATGATGGTATTATAATCCACCCATCCATTCATCCCAGTGGCGCTACAGCCCATGGAGGACTCTGGCCTGCTTCAACACATCCTTCTATTCCGATCTCTCCTGGGCCTTTCGTCTCCAAATGGTATTATAATAGTGTAATAGTAAAAATGATGGTTATGGTGAATATCAATACTAGTTGAGTTTGGTGTAGTTGCTGAGGTCTTGACCTGTGCCAACCAGAACGTGAAACAGAGCACTAAAGAAAACAAAAAAAAAATATTTTTCTTGCCGGTTATATTTCTTTTTATTTTACACTCTAGTCTAGTGCCATACGGATGTGACTAAACAAATACAAGATGTCGTTGGTATTGGTTGTGTTAGCGTTGGTATTGGTTGTGTTAGCGTTGGTATTGGTTGTGTTCGCGTTGGTATTGGTTGTGTTAGCGTTGGTATTGGTTGTGTTAGCGTTGGTATTGGTTGTGTTAGCGTTGGTATTGGTTGTGTTAGCGTTGGTACTGGTTGTGTTAGCGTTGGTATTGGTTGTGTTAGCGTTGGTACTGGTTGTGTTAGCGTTGGTACTGGTTGTGTTAGCGTTGGTATTGGTTGTGTTAGCGTTGGTATTGGTTGTGTTAGCGTTGGTACTGGTTGTGTTAGCGTTGGTATTGGTTGTGTAAGCGTTGGTATTGGTTGTGTTAGCGTTGGTATTGGTTGTGTTAGCGTTGGTACTGGTTGTGTTAGCGTTGGTATTGGTTGTGTTAGCGTTGGTATTGGTTGTGTTAGCGTTGGTATTGGTTGTGTTAGCGTTGGTATTGGTTGTGTTAGCGTTGGTAATGGTTGTGTTAGCGTTGGTATTGGTTGTGTTAGCGTTGGTATTGGTTGTGTTAGCGTTGGTATTGGTTGTCTTAGCGTTGACATTGGTTGTCTTAGCGTTGACATTGGTTGTGTTAGCGTTGGTATTGGTTGTGTTAGCGTTGGTATTGGTTGTGTTAGCGTTGGTATTGGTTGTCTTAGCGTTGACATCGGTTGTGTTAGCGTTGGTATCGAATC